>NC_081408.1:657114213-657415706 GCF_030272615.1 Cryptomeria japonica
AGGAATATGCCTTGATGTAGTATGTTTCTCCTTGACTCAAATCTCCTCTTGAGGATGAAGAATTGCTCTTGAATTGGATGATATTGTTAGCATAAGATAAGATGATGAAAATGAATTGAGAGTTATGCCTTATATAGGGATTTGATAATTAAAATCACCTTTAGGCCAACTTAGATTTGATATATTTTTGCACAATGCTAGATTTGAATTAGATAAGACCACCAATTTATCCTCCCAAAATTTGGGGAAAAAAGTGTGAGACCATGGTGGTAGGTCACCTTGGTCCTATCAACTTTTTACTGAATTTCTAGGGATGCAAGATAACAGGGTTCGAATGTTGATTCCAACTTGATGGCTCAAACCATAATGTATAGTTAAGCAAAATATTCTTTGGAAGTTAAAATTAGGATAGGATTAAGGATAAATCGAGATAAAATAATAAAGGGCACACCTAGAATTAAGGGCCCAAATAAATAGTGTGATGATGTAATAAAGTGGAATAAGACCCATAATATTAATTTAAATATTAATTAATTATAATAAAGGTTCTATAATCCACAAAGGAAGGGAATTACTAAAATAGGTGTTAGGAGAGTGTGAAATTGGACACGCTAATAAAGGTGTACAATTTACAATGCTACATTTAGCCCCCACTTTAGTGGAGTGTGATCTTATGGTCATACTCTTGGTAAAGTAAAAATGAAGAGATAGAGCATCTAAGTGTAAGATAAACTAGGGATAGGATGATGTTGAGGGATGATCAATCCCCCAAGCATAAGATTTTGTCAATCCATGCAAGTAACCTTCAAATATAAACAAAAGCAAGCAACGTTAGTACTAAAACACAAAGTTCCAAGTCAACTATTTGAAGAGACCTTGATAATCAAAATGTATCAACCACTAATATCATTCTTGGCATGTTATTGCAAGAGCACAAGTGGACTTATAGAAATAACAAGGACGCACACCAATTGAAAGCACAATAAACCATGATCCAACACTAGCAAAGTGAGTTATGCTATGGGTTCATGGGAGAGAAAGAAGGAACATGGATTACATGGGCTAGCAAGTTATGTTACAATAGGTGATCCACGTAGGAAGGAAGAGTCAGAATAGTCTAGCACGTTGTGTTATGCTAGTTTCACTCATCTAGTTAAAATGTCGACTAGTTTCAGGAGTTAAGAATCTCATCTAAGACTTTGGTCTGGTTTTGAGCATGCAACAACCTATACAAGACATACAATTGAAAAATAATGTATTTGGTTTCAAGAATGAAACATCTCATCTTAGATTCAGATCTAGTTTTGAGCATGTACACCCTAAATAAGACATACAAAAGGATTACATTTGGTTTTGGGAATGAAGCATCTTATATAAGAGTTAGATCTAGATTTGAGAATGTCCACCCCGTATAAGACTTGCAATAAGGACAACCAAGCAAGGCATTATGCAAGGAAATTCGTAACTTAAATTGAAAAATATGCTACAAGGAGGCCATGATGTATGCCCCCCCCCCACCCCCTTAAAGTTGTCAGCGTAGCCCATGCTAAGGTCTTAAGGAAGATAGAAACAAGGAAGCACACCTTCATCACCAAGGAGATATACTTTAGGCAAATAAGTACATATCTCCAAGCTAAAGAGGCATGACTCTTATAAGCAAGGAAAAGATAGTTATAAAAGATATATCTTTTAACAAGTGCAAAGTGAATCCTTCAAAGGAGAAGGACGAAGAGATCTTTGCTCAAAGACACCTACCTCCAAGACGAGATTTTGAACAAAAATAACATAATTGACCAAAAGAAAGGAAGGAGAATAATAATTTACACCTTCATCCTCTTTCTATGTAAAGGGATTCTTGATGAAGGATAACACACTTTTGACCCTGAGTGAGAGGTTCGTTTATAATAGACATGCATTGTCAAGTGAAGAAGAGGTTGTACCCAAGGATACACAACTCTTGCATAAGAGAGAATCCTTGAGCAAACAAACAACTTCACACAAGGAATGACATTATATTATAAGAAAACATCTCTCATCATAGGAAAAGTGGATCCTTAGAAAGGATAGGAGATAGAAGATAGACTCAATGTCCCAAAGCATAGGGACAATCAAAAGGATTACACTCCTTCTAAAGAGATATAATGCATAAAATATGTACCATTTTAAGCAAATAATAGGTCCTAACCAAGGAACACACATGTACTCGCATGAAGGAAAATTCAATGTGAGAAAGGACATCAAGTTACGAAAAATATAGCTCAAAGGAAGAGGAAATCTTTAGAAAAAGTGGATTCTCGGTGAAGGATTGCACACTTTCACTAAGGAAAGATTGTTCATGAAATATGTATCACTTCAAAAAAAAAAATAGGTCCTAACCAAGGAACACACATGTACTCGCATGAAGGATAATTATATGCAAGAAAAGATGCAACTCAACAGCGGAAAGGTGAATCTTTGGAAAAAGATAGAGAATTGAAATATTATTCTTGTTCCCCAAGCATGGATACAAGGACACCAAAGAGAGATCATTTATAAAAGACACACTCTTCTAAAATAAAGAAAAGATCATCATCAAGGATTCATTTTCTTACAAGAGGGATGGGATCCTCAACAGGGATATGCACGTCCACAATATAGAAGGGTTCATTATAAAAGATACAAATCAATAAATGGAAAAGATTCAATGAATGATTATAGACTTACAACACTAAGGAAGAGGTCCTAGTTAAGGATATGTACTTATAAGGCAAGGATGAGATCCTCATTAGGGATACTTTTTTCAATAAGAGGGACAATATCTTCAATAGGAAATATACACCTCCACAATTAATAAGAAATCCATATAGAAGACACTACTTCACAAAGGGAAAGTTTAATCTTAAGAAGAGGAGATGTTTTAAAACCGTTCTTGCCCCCCAACATAGAGACAAGAGAAAATACAAAATAGGCTATTATGTTGCTACCAAATTATGATTGCACATGAAATTGTATCGCCATGAATGACAATGAGCCTCCAACAGGTAAGCTAAAAATGTCACATAGTGAGGAGAAACATAATAGCCACTAATGTTATTTAATTATATCATAAATTGAATGAAGAAGTTGAATACGACATATTAAATGCTCTACAATCAACAAAAGTAAGACCATACATAAGATGATAAGTATTGAAATGTCTTGATTAACAAAGTAGTATCTAGGAGAAGAATAAACCTTTATGTCATGTTCCTCTCGCACACAAACTTCCTCATGCTTAAAAGAAACCTTAGAAGAGGGACAAGTATACTTTATTAGGGCCTCGTTTCTATAAGGGAGGGTATTGGAATGAATAGAAGGTAAAGCCTCATAAATGGGACTGTCAAACCTATTAACCTCTTGGGAAGCCTCATAAAGGAACTTGTCAATTATCACAATTTTCTTATGAGTGGGATTTATGTTGAAAGATGTAGAGGATGATCTAATTGAGATGAAGTCATTAAGGGCTTCATTTAATATATCACATTCATCACTACTAGATTTGACATTCACATTGAGAGATGGTCTTTTAGATGCTTTGGTGGGCTTTGAAGCATTATATCCAAGTCCAACTGAGGTTTCATGTATGTTATTTTCTAAAGGAACTCTAGTCCCTTGTTCACTTGCACCACAACCATTTCCATTGTATCCGCCTTTAGGTAAAATGTGGAAACCTAGACCATAAAGGGATGCCATATTAGAAAGAGATGGTGGTTCTCATAGGTCTTAATGTCATAATTAGATGAACTAGAAGAAGATTTTGAAGAACGGTTTGAATTAGAAGCAGCCACAAAATTGTTGCTAAGTTGTTTAGACAAGGTTCATTTCTTCTTAGGTTCCACCATATCACCATCCTTTTTAGTCTTAGGCTCTATTTGGGGGACTTTATATTCTCCTATGAAAGTAGGTGTAAAATCTAAGGACCCCCAATCATCTCCTGAGAGTGCCTCTTTATATGAGGAAGTATCTTCAGGAGGAGATGGCATTTCATCTTGAGTAGTAGAAGAATTGGAAGAATATGAAGAAGATTTAGAATTAGATGAAGTTTGCAAACAATCTTGTAAATTAGTATCAACATGCAAAGTATACATCTTATAGTTATAAATGAATTTGACTTGATGATGAAGAGTAGAAGGGACAACTTGCATATTATGCATCCAAGGTTGTCATAGAAGAAGGTTATGAGTAATTTTATTAGGCATGACTTAGATAGGTGTAGGTAAAATAACAGGTCCTACTTTGATAGGGAAAGTTATAGTACCTAAGGATACTCTAGAAACATTGTCAAAGCCAGGAATAGAAAGAGATTCAAATTGAATAAGAGAAGTGTCCACATTAATCCTATGCAACAAATCAATGCTACAAACATTAAGGCCAAATTTGTTATCCACTAAGATTCGTTTTATAGAATTACCATTGATAAGGACAACTATCATAAGAGGATCATATTGATTTTGAACCTCTTTAGGAGGTAACTCATCTCGAGAGAACACTATTGCAACTTTAGGTGCCTTCATAGAATCAATCAAAAAGTCATATTATTAGGTGGCACCTCAAGTGGAACATCTAGGTTCTTTAAAGCATCTTGTAACATTCCATGGTAGGTAGGTGAGGTTTGAATCAACTCTCAGAGAGATATCTTGGTATGAGTAGCTCAAAGTTATTCAACAAGATCTAGTCCTTTCCAAGATTTTGAAAAACAAGAGGTATTGGAGAATGTGAAAGATGATATATATATATATATATATATATATAATGTGTGTGTGTATGTATGTGTGTGTATGTATGTATGTATGCATATGTATATATATGTATGTATGTGTGTGTGTATGTGTGTATATATACATATATATGTATGTATGTATATGTATATGTATATATGTACATATATATACATATACATGCATACATGCATACATACATATACATATACATATATGTGTGTGTATAGTGTGTATACATATACACATATACATATATACATACATATACATATACATATATATGTGTGTATGTATATGTATGTATATACATATATACACATATATACACATATATACATATATATACATATACATATAGATGCATGTATGTATGTGTATACACACATACATGTGTGTGTATAGACACACACACACATATGTAAAGGGGGGGATTTTGATTTAACAATTTGCAACATAGAAAGGAGAAATCACTAAATCAATTTCACTTAAAATCTTTACATTCAAAAGAGAGGGAAGGGAATCCATTAGATTCAGTCACAAATCAAATTAAGGATTGAACACTGAATGGATTGATTAATTTTGTGGGGTTGTTCCTCTCTTTTGTAAGTTGAAATGCTGAAATGGGTAAAGTGTTGAAAAATGAAGGTAAAATTGAGAAAACAGTGAGCTACAGATGCGGGATTTTCACATGCACCTGGATTTGAGCTGTATAAGATGGATCAGATCAGTTGTTTGAAAAAGCTCTTAAAAAGTCGAGACCATGGCACATCACAACAGTCCTTCAAAATTTTTGCACGCTAAAGGGGGGATGATTTGTCTATGTTAATGAAGCTTATTCTGAGAAGTACAACTATGTACTTGTTTCTTGCACACAAAAAGAAGGGGAAATATGTTGGAAATAGGGGTTTGCCTAAGTCAAACCATGGTTTGGAATCAACCTTGAATGAAATATTGCGAATACTTGAAATAAAATGATGTAAAGGTATACCTTAAATCTGCAATGACTGATAATGATGCTTTGCTTCTTGAATGTAATCACATATGTTGCATGAAATGACATGAACATGACAAAACCCTAACACACACACATCCTTGCAAATGAATGATGTAATGTTGCTCCATAATGGATAGATGAAGAATATGTAGCCTTGAATACCTCTAGAAATGCTTGATAATGAAAACTTCAATGCTTGAATGCTTGATTATAGTGCTCCCAATATCCATCTATCATGAATGTACATCTACCTTATGCCCAAATGAGAGGGGAAGACCTCCTTATATACATGTCCATCGTCAATTATGTTAATTTTCTGACATAGGCCGACACGGGCAGGGGATTCCCACCAAAATTTTGGATAGGAAAAAGGTTTTGAATTGGGAACCAATTAGGGAGGACCATGGCGTAGTGCCATGGTCCTTCTGAGGACCAAGGTGCCATGCCCTGGTCCTACCCCATATTTGGGCCAAGGTTAAAGTGCAATGCAAGGTGAAATATGAAAATATGACATTTATTGCAAGGTAGAGGCATAAATAGGTCCAGATCAATTATAGAGATGAGAACACTAAAGCAAGGGCCCCAAATATGGTCAAAATTGCAAAGGGTGCAATTTTAGGATGCTACAACACACACACACACATAAAGATACACAACAATATATGCATAGCTATCTCATGAAAAACTCAATGACAAGAAAACATGATCAACACAAAGTACTAACCGCTGAAGAGACACAAGAGGTGACAAGGTAAACACATGTTGACATCAACAAGTAGGATGAAACAAACACTACCCAACCAAGGTGGTGATGCTAAAAATAATACATCTTACTCCCTCGGCTCAAGGCTTGAAATGACAATTATTCTTTTCCAAAGTTTGTGATCGTCTCCTTGATCATACTTTCCCTTCCTACTAAGGGTGTTGTGATTCTTGCATCCACTCGATTATATGAAAATTAGTTAATCACATCTTACCATATTAATGGATTTCATAAATTATTGAAAACAAGATGAATTTATTATTCATTATCCATTCATAGCAGAAACAAAAGCAATGTCATTGATTAGCTAAACCAAAGTATAATAAGCATTTTCCAAATTTAGAAAAAAGGGATGTAACAATTGGGGCCATATCCTGGATCCATTAAGTGTTGTTGTCACCTAAAAGAGATGAGAGTGAAATAACTATTGGACTAATTAGGACATTATCTTATCATGTAATTAATTAGGTCCTTTAGTTAATTTATTCACTTAAGCTAAAGTTAGGTGCTTTTTCCTTTTCATTAAATTAAACTAATAATAGCTTAGGTTGTCTCATTCATAATGATTGTCACACTTGACACTAGCTAATTTAATCTAGCTTTAGGGTTTGCATCTAGGGTTTAATTCATCATTTCATAAGGATTCATTCATTCCTTGCAAAATAATTCATTTGTGCAATCAATACGAAATTCTCAAGTTATTGAGCATATTATTCTTCCATGGTCTCAATTTTGTGATAGGTGTTATGCTTGCAAAGGATTATTGACTTGTGTGGTTGAATCATCAACTTCTACATGGTATTAGAGAAAATCTACTGGTAATTGTCCATATTCTTGAGAGGTCTATGCTTGAGAGAATTTTTGTGCACTTTGAGCTCAAACAAAGGTTGTCATCGTGTTCATATCATCCCACAACCTATAGATTGATTGTCATTTTATCAAAATTTGAGCAGCTAAAGTTTTGGGTTATTTTGTTTAGGGCACACATTTTGAGGCAATCTTTGGGAGTCTTTGAAAAATATGGTCACTTTAGAGTGAAATGGACTTCACCATTGTGTTTGCAATGTTAAAAAACCTCCAGATCCACTCTCATCTTATCAAAATTTGAGCAAGTATTTTTTTGGATATTTTTTTCCCAAGGGCACATATTTTGAGGCAAGATCTAAAGGTCAACAAAAAATCTACGCATTTTAGGGTGAAACAAACCTCATCATCGTACTCATAAAGATCAAAAACCTAAAAATCAATTGTTCATTCACCAAAATTTGCGCAATTTTTTGGGACACATTTTCAAAAAATTGCTCATACAGATCCGTACTATCATTGTCACGGGCATAAGGAATATTTCATCAATGCCAAGAGAATACTCTATCAATGGCCACTAGGAAAATATTACGTCAGTAGAATATTACGTTCATGTCTAAGAGGTGACGATCTCTCAGATAATGAACACTTGTATGTAGACATTATAAGGTGACAATCTTATGATGTTCAAACCAGTTATCATGTTGGATCTCTGGTATGCCATAGATGTGCTATGATTGTGTTGTGGTAAAACATTTTGAATAAAATGTTAGTGCACATACCACAACTTGAATAAGTAGAGAATTTAAATATTTTCCTATACTTATTTCTAAAGTATTGCATGTTTAGGCAATACTGATATCATGTGCTTAGGTGATATCCTGTCATCACCAATTGATGAGATGAACGTTTGTATCATGTGTTTAGGTGATACTTCATGTCATGTGATTAGGTGATATGATCTTCTAGAGAGCCAGATTACGCAATGAATACTGACCATCATTAGAAATTTGATGCTTGATATCTTGTCTTTCATTTATCTTACCTAGCTAAGAGGGAGTGTTGATGCATGATAGCCTCGGTAACATAAATGATTGAATGAGAGATAAATGAAGTCTCTCATTCAATCATCTATCTTATTGATAGACTATGATAAAGACTTCAAGTTATCATTCCTTCATTTGATGATTATTCTTTGACTTATATATATACAACCTTACTTGCAAATTCTGATCAATATCGGATTCTTAACCAATGCTTAACTATCGATAATTATCGGTTGTAAATCATAGAGCACAAAATACCGATTGGCATCGGTTTACATTGTTAATCATATGCACATTGATTAGTATCGGTCAAACATGTTAACTGTGTGAACACCGATTGTTATCGGGTTTAGTTTATGACTGCATACATACCGATTAGTATCGGTTGACTTATTTATGATATACACACTGATTAGTATCGAGTAACTTGTTAAGTTTTATTATATATACCAATTGGTAAATGCAATGATGATTGAAAAGGTGCAATCAAGTAATATCTTGATCAGTCATGTCTTCGAAATTGATAAATGCTCTTTCTCCATCTGCAACATACTAGACAATAATCAGATTTATTATATTAAGATATAACACATACTTGAAAGAAAAGATAACCTTGAATATAACTTGCATCTTGAATTGAAAATTGAATAACATTTACAAACACCACACATTAGAAGGCTTCACATGGAAAAGGAAAAAAGCAAAAATACAAGGACTGCAAGTCACATCAGCAGGCCAAGGACACATAATCACATGATTCTTTGAATTATTCTTCCTCTTCTAAGAGGGCTTCATCTAATAAGGATAAACTAAAGTGTGCATATTGCACTAAGATGGGACATCATGAGCATTGGTGTTATGCAAAGAAGATTGATGAGATTCAAAACCTTCTCCTAAAGTATAATATTGAACCACCTTCATCTAGTTCATCTTCTTCTACAACTTCATGACCTACACATTCCAGGTTTGATTCTATGGCATGTAGCAAAGACATGATGAAGGGCCATGCTCTCTTTGCATCCACACATCTTCAATACATCAGATGTCTTCTTGATTCAAGAGCCTCTCATCATATGAATTCATCTATGGGTATGTTCTCTGCATATGATCCGTGGAGTTTACCATACATCTTGATGGGTAATAACACTTATATGAGTATTACTAGGAGGGGTTCTATTGAGGTTGATGATGGTACATTTAATAATGTACTATGTGTTCCTTCTTTATAGTCCAGTCTCTTTTCCATATATCAAATTACTCTTAGTGGGTAGGGTAAGACAATGGAGTTCACTTGTTTCAATGCTTATTAGAGATCTACATAGTAGAGAGATTATTGCAATTGGGACTATTGATCATGCATCTTGGTTGTATGAGTTCTCTCATTTTTCTCCCATCAAGCATGTAGTTCCATTGACTTGTCCTACCTCTCATGCATCTAGAGTGGTTGAAGTATTTGAGGAGAGGTTAGGTCACTTAAACCTATTGTTGGTATGTGTGTGACTGATCATGCAAGTATTGTACACTCATAATGTATCCTTGTCGGACTTCAAGGTCAGGCCTTGAGTGGGGGTTTGGGGGTGTAGCCCTTGAGGAAATTTTCTTTTTTGGGGGTATTTTTTTGTTGAAAAACCCCTAAAAAGGCTAACTTTGTAGGTTGCCCTAAAATTGCATGTTATAAGCACCCAGAATGTAAAAAGCATTGTAATGGTGTTGTATTGTTTTATTGGATAATAAGAAAATGTTGGATGGTTGTGTTTTGTGGATGTAGCCCATCTTGGGTGAACCACCTTAAATCTCTGTGTTATATGTGTTGTGTATGATTCTTCATCTTTTGTGTATTCGAATTTGCATATAATTGTTAATTTGTATTTTCTTTGGATCTGCCTAAACCCTAACAATTGGTATCAGAGCCGTGTATTTGTGTAAATTGGCAGGGACTTTAAGATTTGAGTGGGAGCAATGGAAGAAACCAAATTCAAGGTCAAGAAGTTCACCGACCAGAATTATCAGCTATGAAAAATGCAGATGGAGGATTACCTATATCAAAAGGATATATGGCATCCATTGGAAGGAAAGACAAAGAAACAGACCACAATGTCAGATGAAGATTGGGATATTATGGACAAAAAGGCATTGGGGACCATTCGTCTATGCCTTGCACCGTTTGTAGCGTTCAATATATCAAAAGCAACAACGACTGAAACCCTAATGGAAGCACTGACAAAATTGTTTGAGAAACCCTCAGCTTCAAAAAGGTATTTCTTATGAAGCATTTATTTAATATGAAAATGAGTGAAGGAGGATTTGTAGCAAATCATTTAAATAAATTTAATACAGTTTCCAACCAATGGAATTTTGTAAAAGTTAACTTTGATGAAGAGATTAGGGCTCTCTTAATTTTATGTTCTTTGCGAGAAAGTTGGAATAGCTTGGTTATGGTTGTAAGTAACTCTATCTTTGGTACAAACACTTTGAATTTTGATGATGTTGTTGGGGTTATCTTAAGTGAGGAAATGTGACAGAAAAGCACAGGTGAGACTTCAACATCATCAAGTATTGTTTTGAATGTAGAGAATGGGGGAAGATCAAAGGAAAGAGGAAAAAGCCCAGGAAATAGTAAGAAGTCACAAGGGAAGTCAAAGAAAGGACGTTCTCAATCCAAAGGGAGAAAGGATTGTTGGTACTGCAGAAAACCAAGACATCTAAATAAAGATTGTTGGTCTCGAAAAAACAAACAAGGAGACGAAAATCAAGTTGATAGCAAGGAAGCCAAAGTTGCAAGTAATAATTTACAAGATGCCTTAATTCTGTGTTTAGATAATGTTAATGATTCTTGGCTAATAGATTCAAGGGCTTTGTTTCATGCTACACCCCATAGAAAATATTTTCTAGATTATGTTCAAGGTGATTTTGGAAAGGTATACTTGGGTGATGATGAGTCATGTCAAATTGTTGGAAAAGGCAAGATAAAAAAAGAGTTGCAAAATGGAAATGATTGATTGTTGCAGGAGGTAAGGCATGTCCCAAATTTAAAAAGAAATTTAATTTATGCATGATAACTAGGAAGTGAAGGTTGCATAGTCACCTTTATAGACAATGTCTGGAAGGTCACTAAAGGTGCATTAGTAGTAGTTAAAGGTGCAAAGGTAGGCACATTGTATTTGTGTACTGGTAATACTTATTCTACCTTAGCTGATACAGAAAAAGTTTTTGCAGGGACAACTACAATAGATGTTGCAAGGACAGATACAAAATTGTGGCACCATAGACTTGAGCACATGAGTGAGAAAGGGATGAAAATCCTCCACTCTAAAAACTTGTTGCCAGGATTGAAGCAGATTGATTTAGAGCTTTGTGAAAACTGTGTTTATGGTAAACAGAAAAGAGTCTGATTTTTTTAAAACTTTTAAGAAATGGAAAGCTTTGGTTGAGAATGAGACACGAAAAAAGTTGATGTGTCTCATATCTGATAATGGATGCAAGTATTGCAGCAAAGCATTTGAAGATTACTGTCATTTCAATGGAATTTTGAAGGCAAAAGATGATTACAGGAACCCCACAAGAAAATGGTGTGTCTGAGAGAATGAATAGGACCATCATGGAGCGTGTAAGGAGCATGAAATTGCATGTTGGACTACCCCTACATTTATGGGCAGATGTTGTACATACTACTATTTATTTGATAAATAGAGGACCTTCAAATCCTTTGGATGGTGGCATTCCAAAGGAGGCATGGACTGGTAAAAAGGTAAACTATTCTTTTTTGAAAACCTTTGGTTCTGAAGCTTTTGTCCTTGTTGATAAAGAAAACATAACCAAGCTTGATGCTAAATCTCAAAAAAGTACCTTCATTTATGGAATAGATGAATTTGGTTATCGATTATGGGATTTTGAAAATCAAAAAATAATTAGAAGTAAAGATGTTGTATTGAATGAGAAGGTCATGTATAAAGATCAGATGCGGGAAAAGAAGCATGAACAGATCAAAAAGGAATATGTGGTGTTGGATGAGAATCTTGAGAATAAAATTTCATTGGTACCTGATACTTAGCAACAACAAAATATCCCACAAACTCCTACAAGTGTTAAATGTTCTACGAGGTTAAGTAGACCTCCTGAAAGATTTTCTCCTTCTTTGTATTCTATTTTATTAACTGACTTTGGTGAACCAGAAGGATATGAAGAAGCAATGCAGATGGATGCCAAATAGCAATGGGAGCTGGGCATCAAAGAGGAAATGGATTCCTTGATGCATAATAAGACTTGGGACGTAGTCCCATTACCTGTAGGAAAAAGAGCCTTGCCAAATAAATGGGTTTATAAGCCGAAGGAGGAGGATGGAAGATAGAAAAGATATAAGGCTAGACTCATGGTAAAAGGATTTGCACATAAAAAGGGTATAGATTTTGATGAAATATTTTCTCCAGTTGTAAATGACTTCAATTAGAACTATTCTAAGTCTTGTGGCTACAAAAGACTTGCATCTTGAATAGCTAGATGTTAAAAAAACTTTTCTCCATGGGGATTTGGAGGAGGAAATCTACATGTAGCAACCACAGGGATATGAGGTCAAAGGTAAGGAGGAGTTAGTGTCCAGGTTGAAGAAGAGTATGTAGAGCCTAAAGCAAGCACCCCGACAATGGTATTTGAAATTTGATAGTTTCATGGTTGAACAAGGTTACCACATATGTCATTCTAATTATTGTGTTTATTTTAAGAGATTGGATAATGGCAGTTATATTATCATGTTACTTTATGTTGATGACATGCTTGTTGTTGGGTCTAACATGCAGCATATAAATGAACTTAAACATAAATTAGCAAAGTCATTTGCTATGAAGGATTTGGGTGCAGCCAAGCAAATCCTTGTTATGAGGATTACACAAGACAGGAAAAATGGAACATTAACTTTGTCCCAAAGTGAGTATATAAAGAAGTTCTTGAAAAGATTTAACATGCATAATTGAAAAGTAGTTGGTACACCTTTTGTCAATCATTTCAAATTGACTAAGGAGATGTGTCCAAAGACACAAGAAGAGGTAAATAAAATGTCTAACATTTTGTATTCATCAGTTGTTGGCAGTCTGATGTATGCGATGGTATGCACATGACCAGATATTGCACATGTAGTGGGAGTTATGAGAAGGTATATGAGCAATCCAGGAATGGAACATTGGAATGTTGTGAAATAGATTCTCGGGTATTTGAGAGGTGCTACTACCAAGGCATTATGTTTCAAAGGATCAACCTCTGCTCTACGAGGATATGTTGACTCTGATCTAGCAGGTGATATTGATACAAGGAGGAGTACTACAGGGTATGTTTTTATTGTAGGGGGATCTACAATTAGTTGGATTTCTAGACTACAAAAGGTTGTTGCACTTTCAACCATTGAAGTTGAGTATGTGGTTGTTACTGAAGCTAGCAAGGAGATGATTTGGTTACAATATTTTCTAGAGGAGATGGGCAAGACGTTGGAGGATATCCCATTGTACACTAATAGCCAGGGTTTTATTCATCTTGTGAATATTTTTGCTCTTCATTTGAGGAAAAAACACATTCAGCTCAGCAACCACTTCATACGGTCTATTTTCGAGGATGGCCAATTATGACTTGAAAAGATTCACACAAGTGACAATTCTGCAGATATGTTCAGGAAGGTTGTCATGCGGGAGAAGTTGATTTCTTCATTAGTTTCTATTGGCCTTCTTGACAGAAAATCATGGAATTAAGGAGCAACCAAGTCCAGGTGTTTTATCCAGTGGGAGTTGCAAGTGCAACAGTGTCATCTAGGATCGGTCTCCAAGTGGGAGATTGTTTGGTGTGGAGTCTAATCAATCTCCAAGTGGGAGATTGTTGGTATGTGGTAACTGATCATGCAAGTATTGTACACTCATAATGTATCCTTGTCAAGGTTTGAGGTTGGATTGGACCGGGCCTCAAGTGAGGGTTTGAGGGCCACAACCCTCGAGGATTTTTTTTTGGCATTTTTTGTTGAAAAAACTAACATTTAAAAAAAAACCCTAAAACGACTGACTTTGTAGGTTGCCCTAAATAGCATGTTATAAGTGGCTGAAGTGTAAAAGGCATTGTAATGGTGTTGTATTGTTTTACTGGATAAAAAGAAAAGGTTGGATGGTTGTGTTTTGTGCGTGTAGCCCATCTTGGGTGAACCATGTTAAATCTTTGTGTTATTTGTGTTGTGTACGATTCTTCGTCTTTTGTGTATTCGAATCTGCATATAATTGTTAATTTGTATTTTCTTTGGATCTACCTAAACCCTAACACCTATGTGTGCTTCAATCATCCACCATGGTTCTTGATATTTATGGTGTACCTTCTCCTCCACCTCCCACTTCTTTAGAGATCAATTCAATTCAACAGGTAGATTGTTTCCTTCCAATTTTAGTAGTGTGGGATGAGTACTTGTCAGAGATTGCAGGGTTGTTTGATACATCACAAACTCCAAATATTGGGGACATGATTGAGGATACTTCATTCCTCTTTGATGGCAAATTGTGCATTCTTGTCATTTATCTTCAGCAATTCCTTCAAAGGTTGTTCATCAGGTATCTTCACAGTTGTTTGGATTCACTTAAATTGATTCAACCTCTTTTGATTCATTCATGTGGACATTTGAGTAATCTTTCATGGAACACACCATGAGACTATTCCTTCCATCTCCTTTCATGGATTTGCTTCTACCAACCATTTGATTTGTTTCTTCTTAAGGAGGGGAACGTGGTTTGCCACTATTGGATCTTCATCAACATTCATCCTTTATCCTTCATCTTCAGCATTGGAGCTTCTCTATTATGGGGAGGAGGGGGATACATCATCAAGTCGTGCGAAATGTAGCTTTTCAATCAACCTTTGTCAAATATATAATATGATGTATTTCCTATGACTATTAAACCCCAAAATTACATCACAGATAATTCATGCAAGAAGGAAGTCAAGTTTCATATTCTCACTATTAAATTGGTAAATAGATCCACAAATATTTTTCAAGAACTCCTATATATGTTGTTTGGATGACCCAAACCAAGGTGATTTGGTGGAAATAAGTGGCTTCTTGTCTAGTATAAAACAACCATCCTCAATCTCAGGAGTTAGGTTGTGATAGCAATGAGAGGATGGAAGAGAACTTAGCTATACTTAAAATTTAGGAAAAATAATGCTAGCATGAAGCATTGTTTTATTGAATTAAGGCTTACTTGTCACGTATAAAGCTTTTCCGGTGGGTTCTCTAACAATAACATCTTTCTCCTTGTCAGGATTTAAAATTTGAGGTCTAATAGTGTACAATTGAGGATGAGGTCCCTAAGCTCTAATATGATGGTTATTCTTTATGTTGCTTACTATAATCCAACTATCATCACTTTTTTGAAAAGAGTGTGGAAATCCCTAATAGTTTGTTTGAGTTATGGCTTGTGATGCTTGATAACTAATACACAATCCTAAATTTTATGGTATGAGGATTGGAAATAGTAGCATGTATAGAGTCACACTAGTTAGATTTTTGTATTTGAATAGTATCTTAAGGTTCTTAGACATGCCAACCTTGACAAAAATCATTTCATATGGATGAGTAGATAAAAATGTTCTTATTTGACATAGACCACATGACTTAGTCCAGCTACATTGTGGTCGAGAAGATGACATAAAAGTAAAGGAAGGTAATAAGGATATGAAAGGGGATGATTAATTGAAAAATAATGGTTTTATTCAATCAATTATAGAGGAAATAGTCAAGGAAAGACAATGTGTCAATTTTAGGTGTCTACAACTTGTAAAGAGATCCTAAATTAAAACCTTTCATAAAGACCTAAACAAGGTCATGCTCGATCATGTCCCATAGAGCTTTATAGAATTCATATGGGAACCCATCGTAGCAAGGAGCTTTTCCATTATCCATAGAATGCTTAGTTATCTAAGGTTAACTAGGGTAAGTGTCTAGTCACAAAAGGCTTGTTGGGAAGTGGAGAGCTAATAGGGGACCACACTCACACTTCTTAAGGGTTTGCCCATACTAAATAAAAGTTCCTAGGCTTGAAACTTCCATTGGCAATGTCTAGAGAATATTAGGTATATTTTTTAAAATCTCATGGCATTCTTTAATATGCTTGATATTTTGAGAGACTTGATAATCTCAAAGGGATTGAAATAATTCCTTAGAAACTTTATCCCCAATCTTTAGCTAATGTAGGTACATCTTAATTTGAGCTCCCTATGATGTATGATTATTAGCAATGTGATTCTATTCGTCAAGCTTGACAACACACAATCATAGAGCTAAATAAAAGCAATGATGGAACAATGCGAACTAGTGCTCAAAGATGCACAAAAAGTGAGTAATCTATTTGATGGCATCATTTCATAGTTGAACTGTCAACCCTATGATGATGACATGGATCAAGGTTTCATGATGTTTTGAGAAAAAATGCATTCTCTTTGCCTTAGGTACCTCAAATTGTCATTCAATACAAAAATAGATTGAAAAATAATATAAAAGTATAACATGGACAAAGATTCCACAAGTAATCGAAAGCCACTAGGAAAATGACAATATAGGTTGACTTGACAACACCCTTATAAAGTTGTTTGAGTATCATTTTAGTACTAGAGTAAGGTTCATCCATTTTTATTTTAAATATTTTGAATGACAACGAACAATATGAGGATCAAAATTCCCTAATTTATTGTGCATGTAGTACCAAGCCTCTATCATGAGTTGTCCACTACATAGGTAGGTTGCCACATTTATCAGATGATAGCTCAACCATATTCTTTTCAAAGGGGGAAACTAGCAAAGAGTCGTAGATGGTCTTGAGTTCAAATCTTCTCCAATACCCAAAAAAAAATGACATTAGTAAGATAGAAAAGGAAAATAAGCCCCTTTGTAAGGTTTTAAATAGCTTCCATGTGAAGCCCATTAGGGAACCAAGTGTTCACCTAACTCCTTAACATGTTTAAAAAAAAAATCCCACAAATAAAATATCTTACAAGAATATAATTCTCATATCATTTACATACATTCATTGAAATTACCTTACAAAAGAAAATTACCTAAAAACAACAAAATCTTTAAAAAATCACAATAAATGTGGAGGACTAGAATACTATGAAGGCAAAAGAAAATTACCTAAAGACAACAAAATCTTTAAAAAATCACAATAAATGTGGAGAACTAGAATACTCAAGGCAAAAGAAAATTACCTAGAGACAACTAGAATACTCAAGGCAAAAGAAAATTACCTAGAGACAACAAAATCTTTAAAAAATCACAATAAATGTGGAGAACTCCACCAAATGAAGTTTAAAATAAAAGTGTGAGGACAAAAGATTAACCCAAATACCCATGTTCTCGAGCAATCAAGAATTTAAGCACAGAAACTACAACATTGCACTTTCTTTGCACCAGGACGGCAATCAGACATGCGCTAACAAACACTCTCAGAAACAAAAAAATGGGCGTCGGTCATTTCGATTAAGGCCTTCGTAACCTCCGTCCCGATAACCTTTTCTTCTCCGTCTTCATCTGCGATCAACTGCTTTATATTAAGTGCATACTTCTTCTGCCATTTATCCACTCCATTTGCAGGCACAGGAAAGAAGAAAAAAGAAGAAGAAAAATTACTTACCTGTGTTTACAGTAGCAATGGCAGCAGCAGCAGCAACTTCCACCCCCACCTCATCACTCATTCAGCCAATTTCAGCGAAAAGAGTCGGCCTCGCGGCTTCCCACCAATCTCAACATGTTACCCTACAATCATCATCTGTAAGTAAAATCTTTGGCACTTGATGAGTTGCAGGGTTCGAACTCGGGTCGTTTATGAAATTCTACTAAATTAACTGGATTTTGATGTATTTATCCATTGCAGAGGGTTTCTCAGTTGAATGGACTAAGAATCTGCCTCAAACGCCAAGTTGCGGCAAACAGAACATGGAAAACCCGTTCCTTTGGCTCCCCTGCATTCACAATCTTTGCCGTCACCGTGAGTTTGAATTTTCCCCAAATTTAGCGACTGTAGATAAAGGAAATTTCTTGATCTGACATTGTTAATGAAAATTGTGCAGGCTCTGCCGGAAACACTGGCAACAGTGCAGGATGTAATTGCGAAGCAGCTGTCGATTGAGGTGGACACCGTTCAGCCGGCAACTAAGTTTGCCGATCTGGGCGCCGATTCGTTAGATACCGTAAATAACAAAAAAAATCCTAAATTTGAAATTGTTGTGTATTTTTGTTGCACTGGTATGAAAAATGGATGGTTTTTTTGTGCAGGTGGAGATAATGATGGCGTTGGAGGAGAAGTTCGAGATATCGATAGGAGAGGGAGGAGCAGAGAATATTGCTTCTGTTCAAGATGCAGCCGACCTCATCGAGAAGGTCAAATTTGAGGGAGCATAAGACTTGTGCATTCAATGGCGTCAAATTTTTGCTTCTTTCGAGTGGAGATCGCATCTTGATTTGCTTTAAGCTTGTGAGATTTTTCCTTTTTGTTCTGGGATTCAGCTGTTCATGGATGGGGCAAAATTTATGACAATATTTTGCACTTAAAATGCTGTTGGATTGCTGCAGAAGAGGGTATTAATACAATAATAAAACTACGGCTTTTTGGTTCGATCATTCACCTCATGTTTTGTTGATCATATTTTATTTTACATTCAATCAAGCACTTAGTTTGCTATGCTATTTGCAAAATCTTTAGACCATTCATTATAGAGGTGTTTAGCTCATTCATTTTCATATATGCATCATAATGTTTTTCAAATTTAAAAAGATAAAAAAAATCTTGATAAATATTAAAGATTATTAAATAATTGAAGTGGTCAATAAAATTATCAATCTTTGTATTAGAGTTAGAGGAAATTATGTGTATCTTGGTGAATTTGAAAATGGGATAACATAATAAATTATTTAAGTGCATATCTTAATATTAAAAAAAGAAATATTTTAACTATGATAGAATACTAGTATTTAGATGTTGATGTTTGATCAAAGATAAGCAAAATAAGATCATGTTGATCTCTAAAAATCTTGAATTTTTATATGAATTTAGAAGATCGCAAAAATGGTCTCCACATGTCATAATATATTATTATAACTTGTCATAAAATCCCACAAAAGAGGAACACTCTAATTTTGCTACATTTATCCGCCTTACAACAACTTACAACTCATATAACAAAGTACAAACACAACAATATATTCTTTGGATAAATTTCAATGCCCCATTTGAGATGGAGCATAATATTAAGTAAAATATAATATAAAATATTCATATAGTTATAGAAAAAAATAAAATAATTAAATTGGGTACTTATAAAGGTTGATACATTGGGGATGGAACCCTAATATTTGTTCTTTCAACAATAATGCAAGTGTGCCTAATGTCTAAGAGGCGTTGAAACTTTTGTTTTGAATATAGTAGAGGAGGGTATGCTATTATATGGTTTAAATGGCTATTGAGTTTAGATCTTCAAGTATTCATTTTTTTGTGACATAAAAAAGTTTGTTGAGGAAGGTATGCTATTATATGGTTTTGACTATAGCAAGTTTAGATGTTCTTCAAGTATTCAGATTTTTAAAAATTATATATGACTGCATATTGGTCATGAGTTTTTTTATTGAAGAATGATTTTATTGCTTATTATTAAAATCCATGAAGGTCTCAATAATTTCAACATTCATACTACATCCACTAGGGATTTTTTATACCATGAATGATTTGTTAATAATAAAAATTGTTAATGTCTTCAAATTAAACTTACTCTATACCATGAATGGCCTAATTTCATTTCTTTCATGTAGATTTAATTATATCATAAACTATAATAATGATAATCAAATGTTTGAGTAATTGATTTTAGAAGCTTTCACATATGATAATCAAAAGTATTTTAAAATGGATTTTACTTAGAGCTAAAAAAAATCCTAAGTTTCTTAGGCCTATAGAGACAAACCAAGTATAATCGAGAGCTGAGAAAAAGGAGGTTTTAGAGAAATAATACTGTTGATAAGAATAAATGGTAATCTTAATGGAAATCGTTAAAGCAAGAGAGTACTAGGGATCTAGTTCACATGCTTTAATGGCCTTGATGATTTTAAATAATCAAAATACTAAGAAAGATAACATGGGTAATATTATGCCAATACACCTTGGATGCCTAGATAGTGATGTGAATGGAGTTAAAGTATATGTAACCCATGTGATGGTATCCTCATTAGCAAATAAGATGAAAAAAGTGAGTATCGCTCCATGTTCTAAAGAGCATCTTATTTATTCTCTATGAATGAAGGTTCTAATTGAAGAAGAAGAAAATTTAAAATAGAAGTTCAATTTACCAATTTCATGTATTTTGATCATGTGGTTAGAAATATGATTGAATGGATATCAAAGTATTGAATTTAAAAATTAAAAGGTAACATAGATATATGCCCTAGTGATTAAGGTTCCTTTGTAGTACTTTGTGAAAAAATAAAGTACATAATAGATATTTTAGAATATGGTCCATGGTTTCTACATTTTAATCCAATGACAAATTTTTTTAGTTATGTTGGTATAAATACATCTACCTTATCTCCATCTTAAATATTGGGTTGATTCCTATTTTCAAGGAATTAATAATATGGTAAGAAATTATTTGGCTCTAGATCTAAACATAAACAATTTGGTTTACTATACTTAGCAAGGATGCATTTTGAACAAGACATTTTGAAAGGGCTTCTAAATGATATTTTGTTAAAAGTAAGATTGCATTGATAGAAAAAGGCTATAAAGTACGATAATATCTCTTATTATAGGAGATACTTTCAAGTGGATCGTATTTCTTTTGACTATTCTCTAAGGTATCTAAAAATGGCTAACTTAATTACATGGTGGCAAAGAGCTCATTTCTCCTATTCTCAGTAAATGGTCATGTAAGGAGTCCTTTACAAGTAAATGTGGATAAAAATCCAATGGAAAAACAATAAAACATAATTTCAAATAAAGAACACAAGTATGACAAGATTTATTCTTATTTTTATTTTCTTATCATAACCCAAATACTCTACAATAGCTCATTATCATATTTCTCTTAAAAATATTCATAATCTAAAGGAGGAGATATAGAAATAGTTGGTGAATTTAGTCTTATCTAAAGATGTAATGGATATGTCAATATTTAATAATAGCGTGCAACAAATTTTAAGTCAATCCAAATAACATGTTGGTTGCTTCTCTCCTTTCGTTTGCATGTACAACTCTCAAATGAAGAGGAATAGGGAGAAGATCAATATATGAATGTATCTTTATTAGCAATAATCAATCAAAGATATATTTAGAGTCTTCCTATTCAATAGAAGGTGGAGAGGAAATAAAAGAATGAATGAAAATTAAGAACAAAAATAATTCTATAAAAAATAACCAATATATCATATGAATTTAAGATATTAGAATAAAAGAAAAAATTTAATTGTTCTTATGAATGTGGATCTTTTATATTTAGAATTTATTATGTGACTTCTATGCCCTTGTATAAATCCCTAATAATTTTTATTAAAAAATGTATATCCGAAAGAATCAGTTTAAGCTCTAACTTCCTTAGAAGTTATCAATTTTCAATAAGCAATAAAGGTAGTTGTGAAATTTGATGTTTGAATTTGTTGTTTCAAATGCACATGTAGTACCCTTTATTGTTGTATTATGATAGAATTGATTGTTTGAAAAACAACTATATTTTACAATATTCATTAATGTATTAAACAATTTCCTACCCAATCAAGTAAGTTTTATTTTTAATATTATGTTTTTGATATGAAGGGTATTGTCCTCAAATACAACAACCTAGAGGGTGTAGAGACAACCAAAAAACTAGTAGCAGCACATTAACAACACATAAATCACAAACTATGAAGAATAAAACAAAGACAAACCATAACGACACTTCCACAGATACTAACAAACAATTGGACAATCAAATAGGCGAAAAGAAAAAAACTTGTCAAACCAACAACCCAAACCCAACTCAAGGAGGGGTAGAAGCACCCAAGCCTTGACAAAGAGGAGTTTGGGAGAGGGGGGAAGACTTCTCCTTCCGCCTACGACAAACCACAATCCAGGCGATATTGTCATTAGGACCATCAAGAGAGAGATCATTCAAGAGGGACCCTGCAGGGTTACAATCAGTATCGCTAGCAGCGTGTTGTTGCAGAATAGCAGCAATCTTCTGCAAAACAATAGCAATCTGTTGCAAAGGAACAACATCAGGAGCATAATTAGCAGGAGTAGGGCGGAGCTGCGCAACAAGGGCAACAAGAGTTGAATCCTCAAGGATAGAAGGAGCCACAACAGTGACATCAACTGTAGCATCAACAACGGTAAGAAGCTCCTCATCCTCCTGAGAGGAGCCAACAGAATCAGAGTCAAAAGTATAGATAGTCAAGTGATCAACGGTAGCATCTTTCCACCAAGTAGCAACACCTTTATGATGTGAAATGGAGTAATTTGAAGCTAAGTGACCCGTAGAGAAGCATTTCCAACATCGAAAGGGGAGGCCCTCAAAATCCAATGGTTGTGTCTAAGGCCTATCCCCCACCATGAGAACCATGTCCCCGGGAAGAGGCAAATAGAAGTCAATATCGACTAAGCTGTGAGAAAAGGTGGAATGGCCCATTGACAACGTGGCATCATCAACCTTCAAGAAACGACCAATAGAGTTACCAATGGCCTCGTAGCAAGAGTGCTTCTATAAATTAAAGGGAAGATTTGGAAGGTGAACCCAAACCGGACGCACATTAAGTGGTTCAATAAGAGGGTTAAAAGAAGTTGTCTAGGGCTTGAGAGAGAGAGAGAGAGAGAGAGAGAGAGAGAGAGAGAGAGAGAGAGAGAGAGAGAGAGAGAGAGAGAGAGAGAGAGAGAGAGAGAGAGAGAGAGAGAGAGAGAGAGAGAGAGAGAGAGCTCCCCAAGCCCACAACTTGCCCAAAACCAAATCCCGATCATTCAAAGAAGTGAAAGAAGCAATGAAAAATCCTTTAGCACAAGGAACTTGAGCTCAATACTATTAGTAATCAAAGGCTTCCAGGAGTCACTTACCCAGCGATGGAGATTTGGTAACAAAGGCTAGAACCCAGAGAATCTGCACACCAAGGCATGACGTTGGTAGAACTCAATGTTATCCACAACATCCTTTCCACAGACCACCACAAGGGAGGACTTGGCATAGGGAAGAGGACGAGCCCCCTGGAGGGTTAGGCGACAAATTTGGCCACATGAGCAAAGTTGTGTTTACTAGCGAGAGGAGGTATGAATGATACTTTAGCACTCACAACAGGGTCACCATCAAAAGTAGCATTACTAGATTGAGAGGCAACCCCATGAGCCAAAGATTCAACAACAGTAATACCCACCTGAGGGGTATCCACAAGGGGGAGGGCACAAACCATCTGTCGACAAGGCAGGAACACTACCGACAAACATAGAGGGACCCGAGCCACCCATTGCCAAGGGCAAAGCCCCAGCAACAACAACGTTCAAGAGAGCAGCAGGGAATGGGTGTGCAGAGCCATCACTGGCCACATTGCAGGTGGGAGTCTTTGCTTTAGATTCAGAATGGGCGAGAGCATGCAAAGACATTGCATTTGAATCAGAACAGACAGGAGTGTGTAGAGCCATCATATCATAATTAAATTATTTTTAATATTATGTTCTTAAAGATAATTTGTAGAATTATTCTTAGGTGTTGTTTTTTTAAGTTTTATTTATTTTTATTTCATATGTATATTAGTCATTAGAGTTTCTTTCAAGGGTAGTGTGAAGGAGCCCCACACAAGCATTCTCTTTAGGCATATATTTAGTGTGGGAACCATCTCATATATGATTTGTTGGGTTCCCTTTTCTTTAGTCGTCTAGATGTTACCTTTGTGGTTTGGGTGGATGTTAGGTGCTAAAGACTTCTTTGACTAATCTTTGTTTTGTTGTTTTCGACTTTGTTAATGGTTTATTTTCTTTCTTGATAGCTTTGGTCTTCTTTTGACAACCATGTTATTGTCCATTGATTTTCCTCTTAATCAAATTTCTTCAATAAAAAGGAAACATGGCAATGTTGATGATTTTATTAATTAAATATGGAAACATATTTTCATAGTATGTTGCATGTAATTTGGTTAAAATGCTATTATTAAGTTGCAACTCCTTATCAAGCCCAAAAGAGTATGTATGAGATGGTTTTTATATCATTGTTTGGTCCTACTAGTTCTTTGGGTTTCAACTTTCAAAATTGCATGGCCCTCCTTAAAAAAACACAAACCTCAAAATTTTATTAATTATTTTCATAACTAATTATTACAATGAAATATCCTCTTGGAAAGCTATCGATTTCATATTTATCATGTTCAATTCATAGTCCTTCTCAACGCATACATATAAGTCCTCCAAAGATAATTGTTCCACAAGGAAATGTCATATTATACTTCTCCCATAAAGAAGATAATTATTCATTTTATTCTCATTTTCAAGTATTTTCACTTTATCCTTAATTTTGTTTTTCTTATCACCTACCTCCATAAATTTCACAAAGGTTTTCATGCTTTGTCTATGTGAAAAAAAATGAAAAGGATAAAATTCTTTACTCGATTTGCTCATTTGATTTGCTCATTAACGATGGAAAAAAGCACATTATTCATATATACTATATCTCATTTAAAAGTGATTTAAAATTATCATCATAATTTTGAAAAAATTATTTAATATTTTTAATTATAATATATATAAATTATATATCTTATATTTATTAAAATCTATATATTTATTTTAACATAAATTTACATATTAATATTAAAATATAACACTATTCATCATTAATATAAAAAATAAAATAATCCATTCATCTATTATTCTTCTCTCTCAATTTCTATCCCTAGATCTTATTTTCTAATTTGATCACAATCTAGCTCTTCAATAAATAGATTGAATTGCCATTTTTTCCAACTATTTCTGATTCACAGGGTAATGAAGTGAACAAAGTAAAAGCAAGCTCACTGATGAAAAATAATACCTATGGCCGATGAAGTCCAAATCCAAGCTGTTACAGCTAAAATGTAAATACAAAATTTAAAAAGCAGACGGAGGGCTCAATATGTTAGCAAACACTCCAGAAAATCTGCGTCGGTCAGATCGAGACACTGCACTTCGTCATTTCCGCTAGAATTCAACTTTCAAGCCTTTAAATTCGTCACATGCCTTTTGCTACTCCATTGCAAACGCAGGCAGAAAAAACCTGAAAAAAAAGTATTAAATCATTTCTGTGATTTACAGAAGCAATGGCAGCAGCAGTGGCAACTTCCACCCCCACCTCATCACTCATTCAGCCAATTTCAGCGAAAAGAGTCGGGCTCGTGGCTTCCCACCAATCTCAACATGTTACGCTACAATCACCATCTGTATGTAAAATCTTTGGCATATAATGAGTTGCAGGGTTCGAATTCGGGTCGTTTAATGAAAATCTACTAAATTAACTGGATTTTGATGTATTTGCCAATTGCAGAGGGTTTCTCAGTTGAATGGACTAAGAATCTGCCTCAAACGACAAGTTGCAGCAAACAGAACATGGAAAACCCGTTCCTTTGGCTCCCCTGCATTCACAATCTTTGCCGTCACCGTAAGTTTGAATTTTCCCCAAATTTAGCGATTGCAGATAAAGAAAATTTCTTGATTTGACATTGTTAATGAAATTTATGCAGGCTCTGCCGGAAACACTGGCAACAGTGCAGGATGTAATTGCGAAGCAGCTGTCGATTGAGGTGGAGACCGTCCAGCCGGCGACTAAGTTTGCCGATCTGGGCGCGGATTCATTAGATACCGTAAATAACTAAAAAACCTAGTTTTAAAATTGTTCCGTGTATTGTGTTGCACTGGTATGAAAATGAATGGTTTATTTGTGCAGGTGGAGATAATGATGGCGTTAGAGGAGAAGTTCGAGATATCGATAGGAGAGGGAGGAGCAGAGAATATTGCTACTGTTCAAGATGCAGCCGATCTCATCGAGAAGGTCAAATCTGAGGGCGCTTAAAACCTGTGCATTCAATGGCACCAAATTATTGCGGCGAGATCATTTTGTTTTCTGTTACGGTTCATATTCGAAAATTTTGTAAGCGCTGGTGCGCGAAGGGACCGCCAATAAAATTTTATTTCCTTTTTACTATTATTATTATAATACAGTTATTTTTAACCTTTTTATTTATTAGTCCATGTTATGTAAGGAGTTCTTTATATAGTAATAAAGTCAACAAACCAATCAAATAATTGACTTATTTTTGCTTAAATTTTTATTTAATATTGAAAGATAGTAATAATAATAATTTATATGATATATAGTAATAATAATAATTTATATGATATATTATTGGTCTATGCTGAATGATTTCACAATTTTTTGTTTTATTATGCAAGTGCTTTGAGGTAGTTAGTTGGCAATTGCACATTCCTCATCACACCTTATATATTCGGGGTGTTTGTACATTATTTGCATCTCATTTTTAATTCATCTATCTCATTGGTGAAATAGCCTCGTGATTCTCGTTTATGTGAAGTGTGTTTGCAGTATGTGCTCCTGAGTTTGGTGGCCATCACCAACATTATATACCTGCTAAACGTTAGGCATCAAACGCATATAACTTTCCATTATGAAAATGCAAATTCCTCCCAATGTGCACATACTGTAAGAGTGCTAGTATTAACAATTAAAGAGAATGAATATAAGACTAATTAATCATACCTAAAAGCTCTAGTGGTATAAAATCCCATTTCTCTTGCTATGTTTTCTAAACTTTCAAACCAAATCCACACAAAAATTGGGGAGTTTGCATCAAACACAATCACTTTTCAGTTTCCCTCACCCACATGCTGACCCCAGGCCTCCCCTCACTACACACACCCCCACACAATGTCATAATTTGAACCTGTTAATGGTAATGCCCCATATCAACCTATTGACACACTAATTTGGTTAGCAGAAACTGGGACTTTCTTAATTTTCATAACATTCGTGATTGAAGGTTCACCGATCACTTCTTTGTCTATATAAATCAGCCTTAAAGATATCCTTGCTCTTGCACCAAATGTAATATCAACCTTAAATTCTTCAGACTCTGGAATAGCCTTTATATTGCAAAAAATTCCTCTTTTTTTTTCCCTTTTTCGAGACAACAAATTACTTGATGAGTCCATTTTTTATGTCAAAATGTTGTCCGACCCCAGGAAGAAAGAAATACAATGTAGTGTGTTCAGGGAAGTTCGAACGATGAATCACAGAGCAAACTCCTCAATATTAATTTTTGGTACGTTAAAAAGAATGCATGTTGATAAGGGGAAATAGGAGAGTATTACATCTTTAGCGTTAATGAATTATTCTGATTTACCAAAATTCAGTCCAGCTTTATCAAGAATATTCTTCACAATTATTTTAGATACTCGAAAGTAACCACCAAATAGAAAACACGTGTGCTATATAGGACATTTTAAAGTATCTGAGATTAATACAAGTTTATAAAGAGGATACATGTATAGATTAATACAAGTTTATAAAGAGGAAAACATGTATAGATTAAGAGAAGTCTCTAAACGTGCAACAAAATAGGTATATTTTGAGTTATATTCAAAAGAATTGATGGCCTTGGAAAGAATTCAACTTGCATAAACTCCTTCAAGTAAAACTAATCCACAAAATAGTTATATTTTGAGTTATATTCACAAGAATTGATGGCCTTAGAAACAATTCAACTTGCATAAACTCCTCCAAGTAAAACTAATCTTTAAAATTGCCCTCTTTCGTAACTATTTTTCCCAAACACATTCCAAAAGACTGAGACTCATCAATATCTTTCCCGCCAGTTAAACACAATACTGCAAAGAGAAGATACTAATGACAATGCAAAGCAAGAGACATGCAATGAGAAGCAACAAAACTCAAAATCTATGATATTTGCAAGAATTCCATTTATTTCTTGAATACGTTGTTGAATCCGACAGGAGTGATTCTTGTCCATAGTTGACAAGATCCCTGTTAAATAACACGTTAAATGTTCTATCTGAGGTAACTTCTTACAACCAGAGGCAGCAAAAACTTGGAACAAATAAAAAGAGTTCGGCTTTATAGTTGGGGTTTAAGTTTAACTCCCAAACAATCAAGATAAACAGAATGTAGAGCACAATATATCATTTGGCTTGAGGGTGAGCAGCAATATATTTGATGACATCAGCACATGATGCCATCTTATCAGCTTCACTATTGGGAATATCTATGGCAAATTCTTCCTCCATTTCCATCATAATTTCCACCGTATCAAGAATGTCCAGGCTAAGATCTTTCTCAAAATGAGCTGTTGGACCAACCTGCAAATTAGAGATATATTGAATACGGTCAATCAAACAAGATAAGATTGGAAAAACAGTTTTAAGATCACAAAGCTGTTATCTTATATCACTATGAAATGGCATTAACCTACTAACATATCTTTTAGGCATCCTATCCAAAGGATAAACTACACAGAAAATAGAAATCCAGAATAATGGGCATTTAGATATCTTGACAGTTGAAACATCGCTATTTCAAACAAAAACGTATTTCAAACTCGGGAGAGTAAGTTCAAAAAGTAAGACTTTAAAGAGGTGTCAAAAATTATATTTGATACAATGTACAATGTACCCAGTTAAAACGTGTATATAGTGCAATGGAAAGTCTAGATATAATGAGAGGGACTGCAAGAATATTTAAGGCTTCGTGCATTCAAGAAAGAGGCATTTAAGCAACCATATTGAAAAGAGCACAATAATGTGAATTGACAATTCATTCAAGCATTTAGGTTTGAAAGAAGAAATTAGTGACAATTCAAGAGATTATCAGAGAAATATCCTATTTCCTAGTTTGATAATAGTCAAGAATGTTAACAGAAGCTTAGTATACAAATTTAGGCACCATGAGACAGATGATGCTTATGAGAAAATGATTTGGCTCTCTTAAAGTGACAGTTGAACAATGAGAATGTTTAATGAACATGTCAAGAAAGTTAAAGATGTATTGTATGGAGCACTACCGAACAAAAATATACTAATTCTAAAAAATAAATTTCAAAGTTAAATTTGACAATAATAAATTTCCATTAAATAGAGAGAAGAAGAAATTGAAGGTAGATGAAAAAAGCGTGGAAGATATTTCTACACTTACAACAGCAACAGGACAACATGCATTTACCAATAGAAAGAATCCCTTTTCTCTAGCATTTGAATCAGGACACGACAACTACTGCAATCTTTCACTTTTGAGGGGGTTTAAAAAGGTATAGCATCAAAAAACTTTCAAAGAATCTCATATGGCATAGATACTTGTGGACAGAAACCAAATAGATTTCACGGGACAAATAGTGATTAGCTACCACTGTAACTGAGTTGCATCATAGTTCACTAAGACCAAGAAGGTGTATCTGGGATATAGATGCGTGTAGGCTCTACCCATAATATAAATGTCTACTCCACTTGCAATAATCAATAACATTGAAATATATAAATAAACCAGATCAAACAGATAAGATTCTTCAATTGAGACGTATAAATAACCAGATCAATAACATCGAAATGTATAAATACATCCCCAATGAAATAGAGCAATAAGACTTCCTAATCCCACATATACCAAGTGAGATCTAGAACAAAAAATAAAGCCCTAAATAAAAATGTGACAAAGTGACAAAAAAAAAATTATATTAAAGATAGTGTACAAAAAGAGCAAAGAGTGACAAAATTAAAAATGTTAAGCTCTTTAATTTGATTAGTACATTACAATACATGAGATTTCATTAAAACATGCCCAAAAAGGGGCATTAATTAAAATTTCAATTTAATTAATTAACTACCGATGTAATTAATGATAATTGAGTGGTCATTGGTAATTAAGGATAATTGAGTGGTCAATAACAGTATTAAACCTGTAATTAAGTTAATTAAATTAAGAATTTCCAGAACTTTCCTTAAATTGAGAATAATAGACTCCATAATTGGCTACGATTATAGCCCTCATCCGTATTGAGGTTGTTCAACTGTGTGTCGATTTCCCTTTCTGTAAGCTACCATTTCAAGTTGTGATCCTCCTCAATTACAGAATCAAAAAAAGGTGAGTAACTTGCAAGCCAAGAGAGCCTGACAAGTTCCTTGCTCAAAAACACACAAGGAAGTTTCAGGCAAATACTCATTCGATCACTCATCTAGAAAATTGCGAGTACTTGGCAAGTCCAACCTAGAACAAGCATTCAGCAAATCCAAACCAGAAACTTACCTAGAAAATGTAATGTCCCCACTTTGAAACAGGATTTAATAATAAATAATAATAATAATAAAATTAAACTACAAAAGAATAAATATACAAAATTGAATAAGATGAAAATTTAACTAAGTTAATGAATGGTCAAAAGGCATGAAATGAAAAGTTGCGACTCCCTCGAACATGAGATATAAAAGGGAGAAGAGAACCTCATTTGAGAGGGGAGGAAGAGGAGAAAAGAAAGAAGGAAGCATGTGAAACAAGGAAGAGTAAATGGAAGAAGCAAGGAATCAGAAGTAAATAAGGAAGTGACTCTTCCAAAGGAGGACAGAAATTATGACAGGTTGTAACTCTTTCGAAGGGTGGTGATTGTGAAAGGTTGGGACTCTTTTGAAGGGTGGTGATTGTGAAAGGTTGCGACTCTTTTGAAGGGCAGACATGTTGAAGGGGTGTGACTTCTTCACAATGGAAGATATAAAGGGAAGAAGATCTCATTTGTGAAGGGGAAAAAAGACAATACTCTTCTGCTCTTTGCAGACTAATAAGCAGACCCTAAATTACAGAAATCAGAACAAATAAACAACAACTGGATTAACATTGGGCAGTGATGTAATTGGGTTAAAAAGATCTTTACCTATGTCTTTAGCAGCAGATCAATCACCAGCAGAGATATTTGCCCACAGCAGATCTGATTAAATAGTCATATGTCAAGTTCATGTGGTATGCAGGATTAACTTCTTAACACATCTGTGTTATGTTAATTATATGGGAAATAGATTACTTATGCCTACAAATGTGAGTATATAATAATATATATATGCATTGCATCTAGAATTAATTTATCAATATAATTATGTGTATAATAATTATATGTGATTAAAAATATATATATTTTGATAAATGCATAAATTATTGATAAGATAGGAATACTATATACCTATATTAATTGGCCATGTTAGGGTTGGAAAGAAGTGCAAGGAGAGTGAACGGTGAAAGACTCCTCACTAGGTATGGCACCTCGTAAAGATAGTTGACCACAAGACCACCTCATGATGATGGTTGAGTACCATCGATTAAGGATCACATGAGGCCAAGGAGGATAAGGTTCTAACCTTGGGCCTAGGGTCGAGTCAAGGGCACCCTATTGTAATCTTCCCTCCAAGCCCTATATAGGGTAGTTATTGAAGTAGACAAGAATGGGAGGATTACAAGTAGAGGAACGGTGTTGGGGATTATCTTCTAGGTACGCCACCTCATGGTACATGACTGGGTAGTCCCATGAGACCAAAGGGGTACAAAGGGTACTACCTTTGGGCTTAGAAAGGATGAACTTCCAGGGCACCCTATTGTGAATGCTCTTCATACTCTCTATCACGGTAAATGAATGTATTAAGAATGTTCAATCATAAGAAGTGGGATAGAAGTGGCAAGATTGAGGGGAACAGTTATAGGACACCTCACGAGGTACCTCATATGGATGGAATGGGCCACATGAGGCCAAGGGAGAGATAAGGTCTATCCTTGGGCCTGGGGTAGAGGATCTCTAGGGCACCCTATCAAGTCATCCTATCTTAGCTCTTCTATAGTTGAGCCTTCTCAAACTGGTTTAGCAATCTTGTGATTAGATCTACATTTCTAATATATACTTGCTGATTTCTAATTAAAGAGATCTATTTTATGAATTATAATTATGAATAATTCATAACTTGTTTGCAGGGTCTCAATCAAAGTGAAAAAGTATTCTCTAACCCCACTTGTTTATTTGGAAATTGAGAATTGGGGCAAATTTAGGGCATTCCCAATTAGGGAGCATCCAGAAAAGTTCAAGCTGCAAGTAGAAAAGTGGAAAACCCCTCATTTTTCTTCATTTCTCATTTACATACAGATGCTTTTTCCTCTTTAACAGAATTGTGTTGATTTATCAATGATTGGTTTAAAGCAATAAAATTTTGAAAAATGGTGTGTGCCATGAAGGTCCCTACAGCCTCAAGGGCCTTAATCAACCTTAATTTGGGCTTGCCCCACTCAACCCTCTCATAGGGAAAATGCCAAGGGCACTGCTCCTCAACCTCGATGGGCAAAGAGGCTGCTGCCCCCAAACCCCTCTCTGGTTATAAAAGGTAAAAATAAATATTGGTTGGGCTATGCTAGATGGAAAAGCAGCATTTTTTCTCATTTATTAATATTTGCCTTGAAATAACAAAATCAACATTAGATGTCCAACATAGCATATTTGAATCATGTCCTATGTAATGTCCCCATTTTTAAGCTATCTTGTTCTGCGAGCGTTGGCCAATTTTCAAGGTTTTCCATAGGTTTCCAAATGCACTGGGACGGTTCCAATGTTCTTGGTGAGCTCAATTCTGAATTTTAATGGTTTTCAACAGCAATTGCTATTTATAGTAAGTGCTTGCATGTCACCAATCTTTCTGGGTTTTTCTGGGTTTGTTCTCTTTGGTCCTTGGAGAACACTAGTATTTATAGTAAGTGATTGCGTGGCACCGATCTTTCTACGCTATTCTAGGTTTGTTCTCTTTGTTTCTTGAAAACACTACTATCTATAGATGTACTTGCGTTGGCATCAGTTATCATCTTCCAGCTTCAATTGGTTCTAGCATTTTTGATTCTCCATTTCCAATGTCTTGGTGAGTTCCCGTAAGTAATTGGAATTATTTTTAAATATTTACACTAAGGGTTAAATGGGAGTTTTAATATTGAATTTAGTGTTTCAATATTTCGTAAAGTAAATGCCCCCAAGTTGGACGCCTGAGTTGTAGGGACTAAATTTGTTTTAAAAAGGTGTTATGGGGACCTTTTCGAGGGAAATAAAATATCTAAAATATGAATCCCCTAATTTCCCTCGTAACTCTATAAATTGAAGTTTAAGCTCTCATTTCTTCATAGAGAATTTGCACACATAACAAAATTCTGTTAGAATGAACAGAAGAATTTCTTTTGGGTGTTGTTGAAGATGAAAACACTCTTCAATCTGCTGGTTTTGATGTTGAGAGGCCCACCCTAGCTGATCTAATGTTTTCACTTAAGAAACACAAAGGTTTTAATGAAATTCTTTGAATTCAGGGTTTCAAAAAATATGAAGATCTTTTTAGGCTTTTGAGGGCAAGATTGCCTTTCAGTTTTGATGTGTTTTTGCTGAGGTTTTTGCAGATATTGTGTATGTTTCTTTTTCCAGGGGTTTGCATGTGATTTGCTCAGCCAAACCTTCTTTTTTAAAGGCCAAATCACACCTTTTCATTCAATCAGCTTGAAGGAGTTGTTGAAAATTTGTGGGTGTTAAATCAGAGGTTTCCCAGTGTTGAGGCGATCATTTCGATTGTGATTTACAACACTTAATGGCAGAATATTATTTTTCCTAGGAAGCCGTACAGCTTCTTGGAAGGTGTTGGAGCATCTTGGTTTAAAAGCCCAATCTTTGGGGTTCATGCTGTCATGTGTAGAGGCATCCTAATCACCTGAAGTGTTTGATTGTCACTGCTAATGAGTTTGTGCTGATTTTCAACAAGATTTGAGGGTTTATTTAGGTGGCCATACTGCTGTTTTGTGCTCAGTACTGTTCTTGATCATTCTGAAACATATTGCTGGTTATTATTCAAAATTTCAATGAGTTACGAGGCTGTTTGACACAGCAATTTGTTGTTTGTAACTAGGTAAGATGGGTTCGGATTACCTTAAGGCAACATTCGAACCCATATAGGACAGGGTCCTATCCTAAAGGGGTAACGTGCCCCCAGTTAAGTTCAGGCCCTACAACCTTCACGCCACCATAAAATGCACCACGCCTCAATAAATAAATTGGCGCCAAAAGGAGGAAGGCCGACTTGGATTTAACAAAGGTTAAAGACTCATATAAATAAAGTCAACTTGCAAATACAATCATTCACTTCACATCATATGCAATCAGCGAACGATCTCTGCAATTAAAGGTGCGAAACTTGAAGAGGATTGTGCGAACTTGTCCAAAGGATATAAGGCATTTTTGGTGGAGACTTGGTGTATTTAGAAGGGCAGATCTGATATACAAAAGAGGATCAGATCTGGAGAATCAAGCTAAGTATTGTATTTGTACAATTAAGAGTGAATACATAATCTGACATGTGGGTCTTTAGTGCTGGGTTTTTCCTCCTTGGAGATTTTCCCAGGGTATTTTGTGTTTGTCTCCTGCTCTCATGTTTCATTTGTGGATTTACTTGATTATGATTTACTAAATGCTAACAAATAATTAAATGTTACAAATCTGATTACTGAACTAGGGCACAAATTTAACATGGTATCAGAGCTAAGGTGTCACTAATTTCAGATTTTAGTAAATCATTTGCTGCATATAGTTGCTGTTTGTTTTCAGATTAAAATGTCAGGTTTGAGGGCTGAAGATAGACTTGATGGAGCCCTTGATTTTGCTGCTTGAAAAGTTCGTATTCTTTTGATCCTTGAAGAGAATGATCTGCTGAAATTCGTAGAAGAAGAAAGGCTGTCCCCTCCAAAAGATGCTGAAGAGCTGAAGCAGTTCAAGAAAGACTCCCTCAAGGCTAGGAAGATCATAATTGAATCCGTCAAGAATCATTTTGCCACTGTCATATAAAAATTTGCGTCTGCCAGGGAAATGATCAAACACTTGGAAGGGATGTATGAAGTCAACAACCTCAGCAGGGCTCTTGCTCTAAGGCAGCAGCTTCTTCACATGAAAATGATAGAAGAAGACTTAATCATAGCCTACTTCATGAAGATCAATGAACTAAAGGACAAGCTAAGGACTCTTGATTGTCAAATTTCAGATAAAGATCTTGTTATGATTGCATTAAATGGTCTACCTGATGAATGGGAACCAATCATTCGTAGCATTGGTGGAAGAGCTGATCGTCCCAACTTTGAGCGTCTTCAATCTGATTGCATTGAAGAGGAATCTCGAATTGAGGTAAGAGGAAAACTCAAGAACTCTCACAAAAATGATAATCATGTTCTCTTAGCTAAATCTAGGAAAGGTGGATATTGGAAGAAAGAAAAGAGAAGCAAAGATTTTAAATCCTCCTCCTATGATCCAAGGAAGAAGTCAAGAGATTCCTCTCACATTCGTTGCTTCAGATGTGATAAGTATGGTCACTATGCCCGAGATTGTCAGAATGATCCCAAGGAAAGGGAAGCCAATTTAAATGAAGTTGTTGAACAAAGTGAGAATTATCTTCTTATCTTTGCTCTATCAAGCAATGTCCCTACGGACAGTAATACTTGGATAATTGACAATGGTGCCTCCAGACACATCTCAGGTTTTTGTGAGCATCTTTCAGATCTTATTGAAAAAGATACCAACCTTCATGTGGTAATTGATGATGACACTAGATACTCGGTAAAAGGCTCTGGCACTACCTCTTTAAAACTAGATTCTGGTATTTCCTTACAACTCTGTGATATCCTTTTTGTGCCTGGTATTAAAAGAAATCTTATTTCCATTTCTGCCTTAGAAGATAAGGGTTTGCAAATAGCATTTTCTGAAGGGAAGGTACTTGCTTGGTCTAAGAAATCTAATTTCAAAACTGCTCGTGTTATTGGAAATATATGTGATAGTTTATATAAGCTTGCAGCTAATCCAATTCAAGCTCTCATCCATGAGGCCCCTGACTCATGCGAGCTATGGCATAGAAGACTTGGACATCTACACTTTCAAGCTCTTCCCACTCTCGGTAAAATGGTTAAAGGTATGCCTAAACTTAGTTTATCTCATGATGATGCTTGTAAAGGTTGTGCAATGGGTAAGAATGTAAAGAAGCCTTTTCTTAAAAGTGACAATAGGGCTAAAGAAAAGTTAGAACTTATTCATTCAGATTTATGTGGCCCTATGTCTGTAGCATCTCCTAGCGGCTTCCTTTATTATGTTATCTTCATAGATGATTTCTCTAGGAAAACATGGATTTACTTTCTTAAATCTTAAAGAGTCTGAAGAAATCCTAAACAGATTTAAAGAATTCAAAGCCTTAGTTGAAAACACTACAGGAATCGAATTAAATGTTTAAGATCTGACAATGGAGGTGAGTACACCTCAAGTAGTTTCTATGATTTTTGTGTTAAGGCAGGAATTAAGAGGGAGTTATGTGTTCCCTACAATCCTCAGCAAAATGGAGTTGCTGAAAGAAAGAACAAGACCATTGTTGAAGCTACAAAAGCCATGATTCATGATCAAGACATGCAACCTTTTCTATGGGCGGAAGCATCCAAAACAGCAATTTACATTCAGAATAGATGTCCTCATCGTGCTCTAAGGGATGTAACTCCTGAAGAAGCCTTTATAGGAATCAAACCTGACATCAGCCACCTAAGGATATTCGGGAGCCCGGTGTATGTTCATGTGCCTAAAGAAAAACGAACCAAGTTGGATCCCTCTGGAAAGAAAGGCATCTTAGTGGGATATAGTGAATCTTCCAAAGCCTTCAGGATCTACATTTCAGGTCAAAGGTATGTTGAAGTAAGTAGAGATGTAACTTTTGAAGAAGATATTGCTTTCAAAAGATCTAAAGGTTCATTATCTGATAATAATGATATGGTGATTGAAAATCAAGATTCAAAAGTTGATGCTAACCCTGAGATACAGAAGGAGTCCACTAACCTTCCGGATCAGGAAGTTCAGGATGACCCAGTAGAACCCATGGTCTCTACCGATATACCTCAGGATATTGTGGTCTGCAAGAAGAGACCACTTTGGGTTAGAAACATGATTCAAGATGCTGAAGGATTTGCTGCTCCCAGAGGAACCTTTAGAGATAGCAGGAGACTCCAAAATCACGCCAACTACATTTTTGTGATGTGTAATATCATTGAGTCTGAACCTCACAATGTCGAAGAAGCTATGTCCCATCATGCTTGGAAATCAGCCATGGATGAAGAGTATGGGTCTATCATCAAGAATGATGTTTGGGACATTGTACCCAGACCCAAAGGTAAGTTTGTTGTTTCTTCTAAATGGTTGTTTAAAATTAAGCATAATGCTGATGGTAGTATTGAAAAATACAAAGCTAGATTTGTAGCTCGTGGTTTCTCTCAAAAGGAAGGAATAGATTATGAAGAAATTTTTGCTCCTGTTGCTAGATACTTCTATTAGATCTATAATAGCTATTGCTGCAGCCAAAGGTTGGGAACTGCATCAAATCGACGTTAAGACAACCTTCCTCAATCGTGTCATTGAGGAGGAAGTCTATATTGAGCAACCAGAAGGTTATCTAATCCATAAAAGAGATTCTCATGTTTGCAGGTTGAAGAAAGCCTTATATGGGCTCAAACAGGCTCCTTGCGCTTGGTATGAAAGAATTGATAAGTACTTACTAAGCTTAGGATTTCGTAAGAATGATGCTGATGCTAACATTTACTTAAAGGTTTATAATGACGATATGCTTATTTTGGTTTTGTATGTGGATGATTTATTTCTCACTGGTGAAAATAAACTAATCATAAGATGTAAGAAAGAATTAACCTCAGAATTTGAAATGAAGGATTTAGGACTAATGCATTACTTCCTAGGGTTAGAAGTATGGCAAAAATCCAATGAAATTTTTCTAAGTCAAGGAAAATATACTATTGATATTCTGAAAAGATTTAGAATGATGGATTGTAAACCCATGCATACTCCTATGGAATGTAACTTAAAGAAATTAAGTGTTTCTGTAGCTAACTCTGATTTTGCAGATCCATCTGAGTACAGGCAGTTGATTGGATCCTTGATGTATCTAGTCAATACAAGGCCAGATATATGTTATGTTGTGAATGCCCTCAGTCAGTTCATGAGATTGCCTAAACTTGTTCACCTGGTGGCTACCAAGCACATTCTAAGATACCTGCGTGGCACTATTGGTTATGGGCTGAAGTATTCACTTAATACCTCAATCTTCTTGGATGGCTATTCAGATTCAGATTGGGCAGGAAGTGTCAAGGATAGGAGAAGTACTTCGAGTATCTGCTTCAATTTGGGCTCTGTAGTGATCTCTTGGGCATGTAGAAAGCAATCTTCCATAGCATTAAGCACTGCAGAAGCTAAGTACATCGCAGCATCCGTTGCATCCCTAGAAGCAGTGTGGTTTCGCAAACTCCTTGTTGGATTATTTGGTCAGGCTAGTGGTCCTACCACCATTCATTGTGATAATCAAAGTTGTATAAAGATGTTAGTAAATCCTGTGTTCCATGACCGGTCCAAACATGTGGAAACGCACTATCACTTCATTCGGAATGTGGTGCAAAGAGGCGCCATTCAGCTAAAGTATATTAGCACAGATGAACAGGTTACGGATATCCTTACCAAACCCTTATCCAGAGTGAAGTTCGAATACTTTAGAGACAGGCTTGGTATTGTGGAAAATGAAACCCTGGTTGAGAGGGAGCTCCAATCTCAGTGACTCTATCTGCTGCGCTTTGATCATTCTTTGCTTGTGTGCAAGAATGAAAAGTATTCAATCTATGCTTGTGTGCTAGATGGAAAATTGTAATTATGTAAAGACCCACTTGTATTACACTTTCTATGCTTGTGTGCTAGAACCATCTTATGCTTGTATGCTAGGTGGGAGATGTAATTCTATGCTTGTGTGCTAGATCCATTATGTGCTTGTGTGCTAGATGGAACTCTAAAGGTTCAGATTGTGTATTCTCTTCTTCCCTAGTTAAGAGGGAGTGTTGTTTATAACTAGGGAAGATGGGTTCGAATTGCCTTAAGGCAACATTCGAACCCATTTAGGACTGGGTCCTATCTTAAAGGGGTAGTGTGCCCCCAAGACAAGTTCGGCCCCATCCTCCACGCCACAAATTGGCGCCAAAAAGGGACTAAAGCCAACCTAGGATATATGGGTTAAAGACCCATATAAATTAAGGTTAAATTGCAAATACAAACACAATTCAGTCATCCATGAAATCAGCGAATTAGCTCTGCAAATAAGAGGTGCGAAATCACTAAAGAAGGTTGTGCGAACTTATCCAAGGATTGTGCGAACTTGTCCAAGGATTGGGCGAACTTATTCAAGAGGATATAGGGAATTTTGGTGCAGTCTTGAAACATGCAAAAGGGCAGATCTGATATATAAAGATCAGATTCAGAAAAGCAAGCTAAGTATTGTATTTGAACAATAAGAGTGAATACATAATCTGACTTGTGGGTCTTTAACGCTGGGTTTTTCCTCCTTGGAGGTTTTCCCAGGGTATTTGTGTTTGTCTCTTGGTTCCTTGTTTCATTCTTGGGTTTACTTGATTATAGTTTACTAAATTACAAATTTGATTAATAAACTAGAGCATAATCAAATGTTACAAATCTGATTAATAAACTAGGGCATAATTAAATGTTACAAATCTGATTACTGATCTAGGGCACAAATTTAACAGAGGTGTCCCATAAATTATTTTATTTAAAATGGCAATCTTAGTGAAATTAATTAAATATAGCTCAATAATACACCCAATTAGCGACAATGGTTGAAATGCATCGGAATTGAAATCTGATTGCATAGGAGTGATCCCGATGATGAAAAATGATAAACGGACCGACTAAGTGACTTACTAGAAATAGACGCTCCCTCCAAGAATCTTGGAATCCAAACCAGATTCAGAAATAACATCTAAAAGCGTCATATGACTCCTCTAAACCATCTAAGCTCACTAGTAACATTAAATTACCCCTCTGAACAAGCTGACACAAACCCAAAAAGTCAGCGACAACTGCATAACTAGAGAACCTGAAAATGGTGAAATTTTATAGGTGGTCAAGGTTATATCTGGATTTGTATGGCTTGTGATGTCGACTATTCAATTTCAAGTTCATATAATTGGGTGAAAGCCCATTTGTATGAAATTCTAGAATAGGCATCAAAGTTTGCCCCAAAAAAGAATGGACTACTTGCGCCATTAGAGCAAGTGATAGCATATATTATAGAGCAAGAGCAAGTAGATGAACTAACAAGACATAAAGCAAATCATCATTTAACAAAAAGAAGATCAACGGAGATGAATTCTCCTATGCCCCCATCTAATTCCAATGTTGTGGGAGAGAGTCACCCAGTTTTGTCCACTCCTAAGGCTAAAAGTGAAAAGCCCACTACAAATAAAAGACCAAAGGCACCTTTGTAAATGGCATTTTAAAGTGAGACTCAAAACATTGTCGATCACTACATAGCAAGATGTATTTATGCAAATGGGTTGGCTTTCAATGTTGTTCACTCATCATATTAGCAAGAAATGGTGAAAAAGCTAAATGAAGCTCCAAAAAGGTGCAAAGGCCTATGATAGGAGGTGTGGCACCTTATTGGATAAAGAGGTCAAGCTTGTAGAAGATTCATCGAAGCCCATAAGCAATTCATGGCTAAGACAAGGGTGTCCATTGTTTGCAATGAATGTAACTATCTTAAATATTGGCCCTTGATTGATGTCATAATCATGGATTGTGAAGGGTAGATGAAGAATGGCCAATTTATTGCTAATATCCTCATCGTAGCCATTGAGAAAGTGGGACCATATAACATTGTTTAAATCATAAAAGACAACACAAAGAATTGTAGAGTAGTTGGGTTTTTAGTTGAGGAACACTATTCACATATCTTTTGGACACCATCTGTGGTCCAAGCTCTCAATCTCAAGCTACCAAAGATTGGGAACAAATTTGATTGAATCAAAGAGTTGTATGTAAAGGCTATGGACAACCAAATGTTCAGCACTAAGCTCCACATTTTACAAGGCATATTTAGATCATTTTCAAAATTGAAGCTATTCAAGGTAAGTGAAGTATATAATTTTATATTTTATTTTTATTTTAGTTACTTAATAATTATTTTTTTTAACTTAGTTACTTAAGTCATAATTTGATTGTGTATTTTAATTCTTCTTTAAGGCCCTTTTTTTATTTTTTAATAGATTGCTCAAACCCATTTGATTTCTAACACAATTATCCTGAGACAACTTGTGAAAGCTCAATAGGCATTTTCTAGTAGGATCATTAGACAAACTTGGTCCATATGGAGGCAAAGCAACAATAAAAGGGCAACAAATATTAAGCAAGTGATTCTAGATTATTCTTGGTGGAATTGTGTGGAGTATCTCCTTAGTTTCACCAAGCCCATTTTGAGTGTCATTCATTATACTAACATGAATAAGCTTGGCTTGGAAGAGATATATGATGGCATCAAATCAATAATTGAGAAGATGAAAACCATCATGAATGAGAAAGAGAAAGACCCTGAAGAAACAAACTTCAAACAAGTGCACAAAATCATTGAAGAAAGATGGAATACAATGACAATCGCTACATCTTCTTGCCTTTGCATTGAGTCCAAAATACTATAGCACATATATTTTTTTTGTGACAATAAGGGCTGTGCCATATAGAGACTATGAAGTTGCTTAAGTGTACAAGGCAGCAGTTTATAGACTCTTACCTACTCTTGATTTTTAGAATGTAGTCACGAGTGAGTTCATTGATTTTGTACACTCTAATGATCAAAGTATTGAGGCTCCCCATGATAAGTTCAAGAAGGATGCTCACAATTGGTGGTACTTCCATAGCCAAAGATTCCAACATCTACAACCCCTTGCAATCAAAATTTTATTGCAAGTTCAATTATTTTATTTTTATTTTAAATTTAAAGTTTCATTTATAGTTTTTTTTTTCAAAAAAAAAATTATAACTTATAAGTTATAACTCTAACTTTCTCCTTTGTCTTCGTAGATTACTACTTCATCTTCATCTAAGAGGAATTGGAGCACATACTTTCATCCACTCAATAAAGCATAATAGATTACACTCAAAAAGGATAGAGAACTTCATGTATGTGATTCCAATTTGCACCTCCTTTCACAAAAACAACATAGCTACAAAGAAAAGGACATGAAGTTGTGGGATATGGAGCCAAAACATACATACTTGGATGCTTCCACTTCCCAATATGTTGCACTTGAGAAGTCCAAAAGTGAGCACACTTTTAATGCGAGTGGCAATGGCACTGCTTGTGGTTCTTCAAATGTTCATACATCATCTAATGTCAACGATGATTATGATATTGGTGATTTAAGAAAATCCATTTGACACTTAAAAAATAATTGTTGAACTTGGTATTATCATTTTAATATTGGCATTGAAGTTTATCATTTATGTGTTAAATGACATTCAATTTTATGGGGATTTTGTTGTTTAAACTTTATATGATGCTCCATGATAATCTAAACTTAATTCCTGCTTCTAGGCTGCATATATATGATTTTTACATATTGTTTTGTACAGATGAACCCAAAAAAACATTTTGCCAGATCCACAAAGCTGAACCAGGATCCATACCAAAACCGACGACTTAGGTGATAGTCATCAGTCTTTGACTCTTTTCCCTGCTGCTTCCATTTTTGTTTCCTCATGTACACTTCCCCGACAAGTCTGGGGAAAACTTTGGGACATACCAACAATTACACTGAAAAGAGGATCATAAGAAATGTCCCCGCCCCCTATCCTGTTCAACGCATGTGAATGCATTCTTTACCCCCAAGAGTGCCATAAGTGGAGCAAAGGAATTCTGAAAAAAGAATAGACCAAAAACAAATAATAGCTCTTGAGAAGACAAGCAACAAAGTAGCTCTGATAGATAAAGTTTCGCCAGAACTTAATATCAAAAAAAGAAAAATTCCCGTGGTGCTTTTAAAGAATTACCACAACCAGTTAGATTAATTTATTGGTCTACTGCAATGCACTAAGGATTTCAATGAAAAAACCACATAAGACATTTTACAGAAATCTGTTCTCACCTTTCATCATGAAAATACAATCAGGATGCATATTCCAGATTACTCTACTTAGAGATCTTATAAAGTTATACGTTAAACCACTTAAACAAGTAAAAATTAATGCCCACATGAAAATCTGTTCTAATAGTTAACATCATGTTTTCCAACAAGTACTCAAGAGTCCAACCTATCCTGTATTGTTTAAGTGGCATATTCAATTTTAAGCAGGTAAGACTTGGGAATCAAACAGCAATCCAAGTTTATTGTGATCATGTTAGCATTACTTGCAAATAACTTGTGATTAATCATGACCCTACACATTTTTCTCCCTGTTTCAAACTGCATTATGGCACAGAAGTCAAACTTGTGCATTGACCAGAAAAAAGACACAATAACTCACAAGTTATTTCTGAGCTTAATTAAATTGGTTCTAGAACTTGTATATATACATATTGTTTTTGTGGTTCATTTAGACATGCGGTTTGCCATGCTAAATCTTTCTTGTTTCAAACCAATACAACTGAATTCCATTTACATTTTTGCCACACCATTTAAATTTTAAACAAAAACAGAAATACTACAGTGATTAAGATATGCAAGTTCAAGCTCGGCCACAGAGAGGAGTGATCCCAATGAGCCAGGGATCATCCCTAATTGTAGAAGGAATCAACCCATTCCCAAGAACAATAAAACTCTAATTGTGTCACCTATGTGTACCCAGAAAGAGGGTTTGTTCTGCCAGACATGCCTTTACTTGGGAAATTTCCATAAGCAGACGCAATATGGGTCCCAAAGATGATACTATATAGATCACATAGCAAAGGTACTGCAGCTTACTCAGCATTCACTTGGAATATAATCATAAATCATTAACATAAACATCAAACTAGAAAAATAAAACTGAATGGATCAATCACTGGTTTTCTCCCTGCTGTTTGAATTAATTCTTTACCTTAATTTTGGTAATTCATGGGCCTGTCATATGGAGCATCAAAACTTTCCACACAGGGCTGGATCAACTAAGGAGAATACTAACCGTCCCCATGAAAGGAGATGGTAAAGAATGCTCCTATCTCATCCCTATCCTATACAAACCTAAGGATGCCTCCCTGCGGATCAAATGTTTTTGAAGACGGTAAAACTAAAGAGCAGCGTAAGCACCTACTAGGGTAAAAAAAAAAAGTGGTTTTGAAAGAGAAAGATGCACAAGAACTTCATTTCCAATGATAAAATGAACTGTGGTTATTTTACAGGATTACCAGTCAAATTCTCTTATAATCACAGTGCTGGACTGATGCATTGTCATTTTCAAATATTCATGTGCTAAATCTAGCAAATCAGTGTAATAGTCTGAATGAGAATGTGATAAAACAGCCTGCAGAATGCGCCACTCACCTTCATCATGCAACTACATTCAGGATTACTATTCCAGGCTCTTATACAATATGACGTTATTTTAAATTTTGAACCTGGCACAAAATGATTTTCACGTTTTGACAACATTATAGTCTTTAAATGGTTAATGTGAAGTATTTCCCACCAAGCAATCATGAGTTCAACACATCCTGTATCTTTTAAAAAATTTATTTGATTATTGAAAGATGTTGAGTTCTACGACTCGCATACGCTTTTTGAGACACCCAAATTCAAATCTCATCAATAGAAAATATCACTAAAAGAAGAGAAACAAAAGTCATTGCAGGCAGACGAAACAAATGACCCAAGGATTATATCTACTTCGAAGAGGAAATGCCCTGGCCATGTGGATGCTACAAGCCTTGTTGGCTCACAAGTACATATCAAGAGGTTTTTGTACTAACTTATACACCATTTGGTTGAGAAATCAACATAAGAAAACAGGCATAACATGAGTCTCAATAATGGCAGTATTCAGAAAATTTCATTGTGCAGGTACTGCATTACTTTATTAAAAAATCTCTGGTGTGGAGAATTTGGTAGCAGGGTTACAAGACTGATACAGATAATGATGGGAAATCAGGTTTTGTCTAGGTGTTGATTCTTAGAATGGGAACTGAACGCGAAGTAAGCTGCAATTCACAAACTAGGAATTGTCTCTCTTGTTCTACACAGGTAAAGCAAAAACTTAAACTGCAATCTATCAGTCCTCTAAATCTTGCCATCCCAAAACTTACAGACCTCTCGACACTTTGCAACCCTCAATATTCGTGGACTTTTGACCAACTTGATACAAAAGAGACCCAGACACAAAATTTGTAAACAATGCTGATAATAAAATCCAATCAATAATATTGCCCGGCAGAGTACTTCAAACGATCAGACATAAAGAAAGGTATAATAATTGATTTTGACAGTTGCAATTAAACCTCTGAACGAAAACAAAAATATCTAAATCCAACCCTACCTTACCAATGCAATAATGGACATAATCCAAAAAATTCTGGATATTATTCCTAGAATGAAATTAATCCTAAACATGAACGAATTTCAATGAAAAACGAGAATTAAACGTATAACCAAATGGGCTTCAATGAATCCCAACAATTAATAGTACCTTTGAAGGATCGACTTGAGGGCAAGATTTGAACACTTGAATCACTCGATCCGTGACCTCCTGCTTGTCTAAATAAGTTGCAGGGGAGTAGGCCACTTGGGTGTACTCTCTTCTACCCAAAAATCCCCGCACCCACGACTGTACATGCACATTTCTATTATTAAATTCTTGGGAATTTAGGCTTGCAAAATACTTCGGCAAATCTGAAGCAGTGCATTTCCTTGAATGTATTAATGACCGCCGTGCCAATGCTCGAATTCCAGACCTAACAGCCTGCATTTTGCTTTGTCTCCAACTCTCTTTTCCCCTCTCGCTTCCTGGGCTTTACAATGGAGGTAGCTTAAAAAATATATCCCCAAAATATGAAAGACAAGGACGCAAAGCGTCAAGTTCCTGCCAATAGTGTTAGTGTTACATATGTATTTAGAGTTAGGAATAGTGTTAAGAGTAGGTGAGATTAGTAGTTTGATATTGCATTGTGAATTGATATATTTTGATATTAAACTATTATATTTTGATGTTAACTACTTAAGACTTGAGAGTTGATACTATCCTAGAGTGATGTCTATTTTTAACTGTCTGAGGCTTACAATTTTAAAGTTTTATGCAAGAGTTTGAGTTATGGTTGGTTAGAAGTGAATCAAACTAAACTTATTAGTAAATTAAAATTTTGTAAAAGTGAACCAATCAATCACATATGACTTAAAATTTGAGTTAAGACTCAACTCCAATGCCTTCGGATTTTTCAATCTACAAATTAGGAATGTGTTTAAATATATTCCTACTTTAACCAAGTTTAAAATACAAGAAAAAGCTAGATGAAGATGCAACAAAGAACCATTAATATCCAACTTGTACTAATAAAATTCAAAAAACTAAACCATTAATCATTAATACTTGAATAAAAAAACTAACAATGCAAAATTATGAGAAAAATTTCAGATCTTAAGCATATTCATCAAAATCAACCACCATATACTAGTATAGGTTGAAATGTAAGAAAATAAAGGTAAATGAAAACATGCAATTTTTGTGTATTTAGAAAATAAAATGTAAATATTAATAAGAAATAGAGTTATAAGTAAATATTAATTAAAATGATGTTGGTTCATTTTTACCATATATTAAATTTTTTCTTTTTTTTTACTATATTTTCTATACATTCTACTTAAGAATTCAAATTATAATTTCTTATATGAATCTCAACAAATTATGAATATAATTAATTTTTACCATGATAATTTTTACAAGAATAACAAATAAAAGATTAAATAATAATTTTAAAATTATATAAATTTAAAATATATATTCATACATGAAGAACATATCTCCACTCTAATGGACTTTAATTTTAAATTAATAATACAATATTAAGTTTACTAATTTTTTATTTTTAACTCTTCAATTTTAATTTTTTACTATCATTAATTTCAATCCCTATGCAAAAAACAAGACGTGATGTGTTTTGACATAAGGTAAATTGGCTACGTAGAATTAAAAAAAATGCAAGTATTCACGTTTTACATGCCTACAAAATGAAAAGATGTATAAACCAAAGAAGGCAAAAAAATCAGATATAATATTAAAAATAAATATATTTTTAAAATTAAATATAGTATAAATTAATTATATATTAATTATATATTAAAAATGATATAATATATATTATAAATTTAAAATAAATATTATTATATTTACATTTATTAATGGTCTATAAAGATACGCATTTATAATTTATAATTTTTAAATTATTTATATTTCTCAACCTTTATCAGTTGCAGAAACGTTATTTCCGAAACGTTATTTCCAATTTTTTATTTATAATTCCCAGGTGAAACAGCGAGACAAGGTGAGGCTTTTATTCAAAATGCAAACAAAAATATTTAAGGTTTCAATTTTCAGCGATACAGAAAGTCATTAAGTTTTGCAGAGGTCAAAACGTCCGGCAAAAAATTAAGGACAAAAATTTCGAACCCTAACTGATTCCATGCAAACTATACCCAGAATCGGTCTATTTTCACAGGTGATTTTTAGGGTTTATGTCATTTTTTAGCCGAGCAGATATTTCGCAATTTTTAAACACGATTTAAACACGATTCGCCATTATCACGATTAATTGGGACTCAATGCCGACTTTTGCTGTAATTAATTAATAAAATATTTGTCAGATGGACCAATAGCTGGAGACTTTGGTGATGTCATATGTCCTTACTTCATTTAATTTGAATGTCTTTGTTGTGATTAATAATGGAAAGTAATCAGAACATTAAATGATGTATTTGTAATTCTATATAAAAATTTAATATTTTTTGTTGACAAAAATTAAAATTTATACCTACAAAAATTAACATAGACCAATCATATGATAAATAAATCATGTTTTAAATAATTTTTGTTAAAAAAATTGCATGTTAACTTTTAAAATGATGGAAATTTATTTTAGTTTTACAAAAATTTAAAAGTTGATTGGTTAGAAAGACAATAATTAATAACTATTTAAGTACATGATGAATGCAATAGTATTCCTCCCATGGGCAGGAACTAATAAATACACTTTCTAAAGTAAATCCAGGCTAATTAAATAAATCAATTTAGAATTAAATATTTATCTAATTAAAATAATTATTTATTATAAATATAAGAAAATTTATTTTTATAAAATGTTATTAGTTTCTCTCACTCTAGGAATACTAATGTATTTATTTGTCAAAGCATAAATCAATGAGTTGCCTAATGTTTATAATTTTTAAAATTTGTTTCAAAATATATAAATTGTTTTATCTATTTTAATTCTATTCGATAATAGTATTCTAGTTTTGACTAATATTGAATTTTTTTTATTTTTTTTTTCGTAAGTTCGTTCTAAACAATATTATTTAAGAGTAGTATTTTTTTAATAGTAATTATTTTTGTTTCATTTTTCTTTTCACTATGCACTAATTGATAAGTACAGTCGTTTGATTTTTAACAATAATAATTTAAAAAATATATAAAATTGTAAATATCAAACATATAAAAAATTTAAACATGTGACTTTAATTAACCTATTATGAGATGTCAATAATTTCTTATATAATACTATATAATTAAAAAATATTATGTAACGCCCATTAATGGGCCTTGTAGGATTCATCCTACCCTTGGTGCAAATATTGGTGTAGTTTAGGAAAAACGGAGGTGGGTTGCATCAAGATCAACTTTGATGGTGCCTCTCGGGGTAACCCTGGGATATCGGCACAAGTTGTACTGCAAGAAATGATGAGGGGGTGTCTTTAGCAAAGGGTGTCAAGCGTTTGCGAGATAGTACAAACAATGAAGCAGAGGTGCAAGCGTCCTTGCTTGCGATTTCACTGGCAAAAAAGCTTTTAGGTGCAAAGATACACTTGGAAGGTGATTTGAAAATTGTAATGGAGGTCATTGGTAAAGGTGTGTCCCGTTGTTGGAAAATTAATAAAGTTATTAATATTATTGGATAGAAAATTTAAAAAATCAAGATTTAAAAATATCGCATATCCGTAGAGAAGGAAATGCAAGACTGACATTATGTCTCATAAAAAGGTGTCATTTAAGTAGTAATGAGGAAAGGTGGTGGTTTAGCTCAAGTGATGATGGGTCCCCTACAGTTGCCTGATGGAAAGCAAAGCTGGCACGAGAGGTATTGCTAGTTACTCTAGGTCTTCCGAGCTTTATGCCTTATCCTTCTCACATCATGATGGCATGCTAGGTGGTTGTCGCCATCTTTTTCTTTGCTCTACAATGTGGCGGATTATTAATTATAGAGGGAAAGGTGGCATGTGAGGCAAGTTTAAAACATGATTACTTGGTGGATTTAGAATCAAGGAAGGATTTCGCATTAATGACATTTACTCTGATTAGATGTGAGGTCAGGTGGAGAAGTTTAAATCAACCGAAAAGCGACTTATTTGTTTCCCAAGGTAGCTCATTTGTTTACCAAGGTGGCACGGTGTGTGGCAGAATTTAGATAGTGACAGGGGAAGTTTGTGGTGTGCACACCAAGCAGGGATGGAAGTGAATTTCTTGCTCCATTCCATTAAAGAGCAGCTTGCATTCTTCGAGAAGGTGTCCAAGAAGAGATTGGGTAGCATCTTCAAGTTCGACGACCCTTCCTTTCTGCAAATTATGGAGGTGTTGTTGGGGGAGGATTATCTCCAATCTGAATTTCATTATCGAACCAATGCAAACATTATCTCCATGGTGGTCGCTTGGGGTTTGACTTTTGGAGTTCAGAGGAGGAGGTTCTTTGGGTGGCCAAAGCTTGTGTACTCAGTCATTCCCTTTGTGGGCCAACTTCCTTTTTGGCGAGACCGATGGTGGGCAAGGGTTTGAGACATCTATTTGGTGAAGGGATAATTTCAAAAGGGGGAGATGTGGGTGTGGAGGTGAGGTCGTTTGCTTTATGGAACAATGGGCAGACCAAGCTACAAGGGTAGAGGAGGTGAGGCTCAAATGGGAAAATTTGAAGGATTACATCAGAGAAAGAGAAGTGAAGATGCAGATGGCGAGGACAAAAAAGAAAAAGGATGAATCAAGAAGATGAAGTTCGACCATGAGGACTTTTGGGTGAACAGGCTGGGTAGAAAGAAAATGAAAATTTGAAAAACTTTCAGTTTTTATGTTTGATGATAATTTTTGTATGTTGAACATTTATGTTGGTCATGTACGTAGTTGGCAAATGCCAAATTTTGGGGTGGCAAGGTAGTATTAGTATTTAGTTTTCCCTATGTGGGTGGTGTATTGTGGGTTTGGTGGTGTAATGTGGGTTTACCCCATTTTTTATTTACTGAAAATATTTTTTGTATAAACTCTTTTAATATTAATATAAATATACAAGTTTAACGATCAAATATACATGTGTGTGTGTGTACATACATACATACATACATACATACATATAAATATAATTTAATAATGAATATAATTTAATACATAATAGTATACTAACTGTAGTTATATAGTAATAAATATATAATTATATTGTATTGACAATAGGCATTGTAGAAAGATGTCACCTCACCTTTAGTTTTATGTGGCTAGGGCACACATTGAAGCCTCTAGTGTTAGTCCCAACTGGTGCTGAGAGGGGAGGGGTGAATCACCACTTTACCGGTTTTACACAATTAAAACTTTTAACTTAAGTTATCACTAACTTAACATTCGTTAACATAAATAACTATTGCAGAAGAATAACCATGCATGAAAAGAAACACAGTGACACCAAGATTTTTATCTTGTGGAAACCCAAGTGGGAGAAAACCATGGTGTGAGATTACAAAGACACTGTTAGGTGCCAGCCGGTTAAGGGATTTTTATCTAAGGCCTGTTAGTGCCTTTACCCTGTTAAAGGTAACCTTATCAAAAGGTCTTAAGATCATCAATTAAGATGACACCCGGTTAAAGGATTTTTACAATGGGACTTGTTAAAGTCCACCCTATTAAGGGATTTTAGTTGAAATGGTTAGAGAGCAACATAAAGATGATCTGCTAGAGTGGCTACTCATTAGCTTGATCAAATCACACTAAAGAATCACACCATGTCTGCATCGGTTGTGTCTGTTTTGCACAACACTGATTTCCTGAATACACCTTCAACTCTGCCCTCTATCGATTTGTTGATCCTTGGATTCCACATTGTCGGTCCTTTGTCACTCGGCTCTACTCTCTCTTGAACTCCCCCTATGTACACTTTTTATTTTTCTCAATTCACCTTGACAACAACTTTCTCAAGAATGAGATATGTGAATTTAGTGACCCTATTGTTTGTTGCCAACTTTTCCCTCCAAAACATCTCATTCAAAATTCCGTTAACATGCCTTAAATCACGCCCCTAAAATCATTATAGGAATTTATGTAAAGACAGTCGAACATGCCGATAAGTCCACCGGTTGACTTGAGAAGACCCCCGATTTAACTGAATGGTAACTAAACGTTACTAGTCTCTCGGTTACAAACTCTTTCGGTGTACCGATCAAAATCTGTCTAGCTGGTTTCCTCCTGTATACCGGTCTATTCTTTGCTTAGCTGATGGACCTCTTCTGTGTCAGTCTACTCACTACTACTTGGTCTACTTACTGCTTTTCGGTCTACTTACTACTTGTTGATCTACTCACTACTTTTTGGTCTTCTTACTGCTTCGCGGTCTACTTGTTGTTTGTCGGTCTACTTACTGCTCATCGCTACCTGGTCTACTCACTACCGATAGACTGTGAAGACTTAAGAGATTATGTTTCCAACAATGACAACCATATCATTCACTGGTCATACAAAACTGCATCAAAATGCCAACAAACTCCCCTTTTGGCATTGGTGGCAAATACTACAAAATTATGTTGGTTCTGGCCCCTATTTCTAACCCCCGTGACTCGTAACTCACATTGTACAAGACTCCAAAATTCCCCCTTTTGTCATCAATGGCAAAGACTATCCAAAATAATTTGTCAAAATAAAGCAAAAATCTCTTTGAAGTTTTCTTGAGCCACATTCAAAGAAGATTCTCATGAAGATTGAACTTGTTTCATGATGGTGAAGTGGCCATGTAAGATTGCAATGAAGACCTCCATATCATCAACTGTCTTGCAGTCAAGTTCATTTATGAGGGGGTCTGCTTCTTTAATATTTAGTTGCATGAAATCAATAATTGGTGCCAAATAGCACTGGAGCTTTAACAAACTAAGACTTATTTTGTCTTCTTCGTCTTTAAACCTTCTAATTTCATGATTTAGCACTTTGGCTTGTCCAATAAAGGTTGTTGAAGAACTGGTAAGAGGATCAAAAGAGCTTATCAGATCTTTAATTTTCTTTTGAATCTGATTTCTTTTATCTTCTAAGTCTTTGATTAAGGCAGGAAAACTTGAAGATTTCACTAGTAGATGACCAACTTGTTGCAGTATATTTTTAACTTCTTCTATTATGGTGGGAAGAGCAACTTTTCCAACTGATATTTGTTCCATTAAGTTATCTCCTCTCTTCGTTTCATATTGCCTTACTGCAACCTTCTCCAGATCGGTTGCCTCTGAACTGATTGCTTTAACAAGAGTATCCAACTGATCAATAATGGGTGCAGTATCATCAACTGCAATGTCCAGGATTAGGTCAGAGAGAATTGTCTTGGCAGAAGTGAGAATTCTTGCCTTCTTTTTCTTTCCTCTCAGTTTAGCCTTTTCAGCTTGGATTCTTAATTTTTCTGAGACTTTCATCAATTGCTTGGGGGTCATTTTATTTATATCAATGACCGGGTCTCCTTCTTCTTCCTCCTCTATTTCTTCTTCCTTTTCTACAGTCTCAACTTCTGAGCTAGTTGTTGCGATGATTCTTACCTTTTTCTTCTCACTTTCATTTTCTAAATCTAACTTCCTCTTTGCTGGAGGAGTATTCATCATTGCTTTATTATCCTCTGCTTTCTTCTCTTCCTCTTTTCCTTCCTCTGCTTTCTTCTCTTCCTCTTTTCCTTCCTTTGCTTTCTTCTCTTCCTCTTTTCCTTCCTCTTTTTTCTTCTCTTCCTCTTTTCCTTCCTTAGAGAAAATAAGATTTGATGTCAATAAGGTTATATGAGGTGTATCCTCACAAGGAATGTCTTCAACTATCACTTCATCCTGATCGGGAAGCTTATTTTGATCAACTTCCTTCACTGATGAAGTATGAACCGGTTGTTCGATATCGTTTGTCAGATTGGGGATGTCCAACACAACATTTCCTATGATGTCCTCAACTATGAAAGTATCAAAGTCTTCAGTGGAGTCTTTTTCCTTAGCTTTTCCTTTGTCAAGGGTAGCTGCACCTTGATCCTATTTTGTTTCCTTTTCAATTTCTTCTTCAACTTCCTTTTGTTGGTCCATAATTTTCTTCCACAAGGCAACACCTTCAGCATGCACTGCTCCAACTTCACCTACTGCCACTCTCTCAATTATATTCCTTACTCTGAAATGTTGAATGCATCCTTCAGCTATTAGTGAAGCTTGATCAAGGTCTAAGTCATGATGCACTTCCATGAGTGCTTTTATTCTGAGTTCCTTTTCAGTAGCAAGAGTTGTTTTCCATCTTCCTTCAATTTGATCTTGCAAATCTGATGGGATTATACATATAATTCACTGGGAATCCTACAAAACTTGTGCAAGTTCCAGATCAGTGCTTCCTCAATTTTCCTTTTGTCTTCTTCGTTAGTGAGGAAACATCTTCTTCCAACACCGGATAGACCTCCAAATTCTTTGATCCCATGAACCAACTCATCAACTGTTGGGGCTTTGTTCCTTCCACTTCTTCTAATCTCCTTTATTTCCACATCTGATAGGGTGTCAGTGATATCACCCTCTTTCTCATCCTTTTTAAGCTTTGAATCACTCTTTTTCTTTTTGGTGTAAGTCACTCCTACCAGTCTATCTTTAATTAGTGAAGATACAAGAGTACCTAGATCCTTTTCCTTTGAGTATGTGGCAGGCTTGGTTGTTGCAGTCCCCTTAGGTTTTGTCTTTGACACTTTCTTCTTTCCACCTGTTAATTCTTCATCTTTAGCAGGTGTGACTCATGTTTGCTCACTAGCACCGGTGGAGGTAGTGGCACTAGATGCTTCACTTCCATATTTCTTGTCAAGGGTATCAATCATTTTCTTTACTCTTCTTTTCATGATTGGCACCTGAAGTTCCTATTTTATTTTGGAGCTTGCCTCCTCACATGTTCCAAATCTCTTTGCCTTCGAGTCTACCAGTTTATACAGAAGCATATTGACATGAATTTTGACAAGATCTGTTGCAACCTCATAGCCCATAGGTGGAACCCAAAAAGTTATGAGCTGAACTGCTTGAATAATATGACAATCTGTGTCTATAAGGAAACAAATGTTGTCTTTGTATTTTTGTACTATTCCGGTTGGAATTCTTTCCCTCTTGTGCATCCTAATTGAAATTCCTTAAAATATCCCCACGTTGTTTCACCAAATTTATTTCCTAGATCCTTAATCATTTCACCTATTTGAACCATGATAGGTTTCTCCTGTGACCATACTACATTACCCTTACCGAGAAAAAAGTTTTGCACATAGAAAAATATGCATACCAATAGTGAGCCATATTTGAAGGATTGCTTCCTGTCCTTCTTAATTCATTCCATGTTCACCATAAATTGTATTTGAATCATCTCACATGTATCATAGGTTGTATCCTCTTTCATAATTCGATATCCAGCATGTATGGCACCGCTCAACACACTATTCATCTGACTTGATTGATAAAACCTGTAACCCAACACTGCAGAGGCAAAAATTACTTCAACATCCCCAATATGGGAGATTGTCATTGCTCTACTATCACACCAGGATTTGGTTAACCGGATGACTTCAGTTGATGAAATCATTCTTAGGGTTAATGCTTCTCTAGTTGCACTGAACCTATCACTCTTCGAATCACCTCCTTTGTAATCTTGATCGGTGCATGATCTTCCAGCCACAAAAATTGATCACGAACCCTGGTTAGTACATATCTAACCTAGTCGTCATGAAACTAATCAGGAAAATCAACGACATTAGCCAAACCCTTTGTCTTTAGAGGTAGAAATTATGGCTTCAATTGATCATTGTCACAAAACCCTTTAAACTCATTTTGAATGAACTTGTCTCCAAGTTCTTCGAGCTTGCAATGAATGTAGGAGCAAATATCTTTTACCAACAATACACTGGAGGCACAGATGATAAAGCACCGATCATGTCGATTTCACCAACTTTCATCGGGTGCAGCTTGAACTCGAGTTCGAGTTCTTTGATAGCTTCAACTAACACAGGAGTCAATATCGAAGCTGCCATGATGACCTTCAAACAATCTTTTCTAAGATGAGGTTGAATATATTTTCCTTGGGAGTACCAAACACCACTATCGCTCTGCTTGAATTTTCCACACAAATAAATCTTAGCAAGATTCAAATCGCCTTTGATTGCACAAGAGCTAGATAGATTCACAAGAAAGGCAGGATAAATGAAAATGTGTTGACATTCCTTATTTATTCGTTGAGATTTATCGATGTTATAATACAACGGTCAGCTTGAAACTTACAACTTAAAGTACAGCGATTTGACTTTATCGGTTATTTGTTATCGATACCGATATACAAATAACTAACTCACAAGACATTCTTCAACTAAAGACTTTTAGATCAGCTTTTATGCATCGCAACTACGCAAATAGACATATCCTTATATTTATTAAGTGGATTCAAAAGTAATCTTACCATATGTGCTCCCCTTGAGCATCGGTATGTCTAGTTTGAAGAGGAACTGTCATCACCTGTGGATGATGGCTTGGTTTCTGGGAGATTTCCTTCTTCTTTGCTATCTTTTCTCTTGATCCATGTCTTTTTCATTTCATTCTCCACCTCTTCAATTGTATTCTTCCCTTTCAGTTCATTTTGTCCTTTCTTCTTGCCCGACCAGTTCTTGTCTCCAGACCGATTATAGGATTGATTCCTACATTCTCTAGCTAAGTGACTGATATTATGGCAATTGAAACATACCATACCAGTTGTCCTCCATGATCCTGCATTATTTATCTACCCCATTCTCACTCTACAATTTTCTACCACATGACCAATATTACCACACGTGAAACATGTGGCTTTGAACTGATTATTCCTTTTATTAGGATTAACCAGTTTGAATGGTTGTCTCGATACATTTGACTTGAACTTGCATTCTTCAGATTTATGTCCAAACTTATTGCATGGGAAGCAATGTCCATTAAAGCTTCTTCTATTTGACATACTACTAGATTGAGATCTACATTCATACGCAATATGACCATACTTATGACAATTATGGCAGTAACCATCAAATGTGAAATTCTTCCTTTGACTAGCCAGTTTATTTCTACAGTCATCAATCTTATGACCTGATTTACCACAATGATTACAGGAGGATTTATAGAAATCCATACCTTCACTTTTGAATGGTTCCTTTTATCATCCTTCATCTTTTAGATTTAGATGATTCTCCAGTTTCCATAGGACCTAAACCAGGGTAACCAAGACCGATTGTATCCTTTGCTCTTCTCTGAGCCTTCAACTGTTTGTCTACCTTCTCAGAGATTTCATTGGATTTCCTCAACTTCTCATTTCTCTCATTTTCAAGTTTCAACCCACTCTTGAGTTGTTCAATCTCTTTCATCATCTTCTATTTTTCTTCTGTGTTGTCATGCAGGTGCTTATGTATATATTCATTCTCCTGAGTGAGAATTCGGATTTCTTCATATTTCTCAGTCATAATAGCATCATTTTCTCTCAAAGCATCTTCAGCAAGCCTCTTGGCTCTTTCAACCTTTGACAATTCTTCTTTTGCTTCCCTTTTTTTTCATCGACACTTCTCTCGATTTCCAATATCTCAGTCATTCTTAGGCCCTGACCTTCATGTTCTCTTTTGAGATGTGTGACTTCTTCGGTCAGCTTCTTGTTCTTTTCCATGAGTTCTGAGACTGCTTCTTCAGACCCACTCTGTTCAGAGAGTTGATCTATGATGTCCTAACTCTCATTAAGTTGTTGAGCTAATTCCTTTCTTTTTGCAAGAGATTTTCTCAGTCTCTCTTCCAGCTGAGCAATAATTTTGTTTGCTTCATCAATCTGCTTCTGATATCGGTATTCTTCGATGATCTTTATCCTCAAGTTGTCAAGCTTCACTCCAGAGGAATATGGCTCTGATACCAATTATTAGTCCCAACCAGTGCTGAGAGGGGAGGGGTGAACAACTTAAGTTATCACTAACTTAACATTCATTAACATAAATAACTATTGCAAAAGAATAACCATGCATGAAAAGAAGCACACTGACACCAAGATTTATCTCGTGGAAACCCAAGTGGGAGAAAACCACAGTGTGAGTAGTAACTCACAAAATTTGTACTCTTCTGGAGTACGCCCGATGAAGAGCCATCCCTGTTAGGAGATTACAAAGACACTGTTAGGTGCCACTCGGTTAAGGGATTTTTATCTAAGGCTTGTTAGTGCCTTTACCCTGTTAAAGGTAGCCTTATCAAAAGGTCTTAAGATCATCAATTAAGATGACACCCAGTTAAAGGATTTTTACAATGGGACCTGTTAAAGTCCACCCTATTAAGGGATTTTAGTTGCAATGGTTAGAGAGCAACATAAAGATGATCTGCTAGAGTGGCTACTCATTAGCTTGATCAGATCGCACTGAAGAATCACACTATGTCTGCATCAGTTGTGTCTGTTCTGCACAACACTGATTTCCCGAATACACCTTCAACTCTGCCCTCTACCGATTTGTTGATCCTTGGATTTCACACTGTCGGTCCTTTGTCACTTGGCTCTGCACTCTCTTGAACTCCCCTGTGTACACTTTTTATTTTTCTCAATTCACCTTGATAACAACTTTCTCAAGAATGAGATATATGGATTTATTGACCCTACTGTCTGTCGCCAACTTTTCCCTTCAAAACATCTCATTCAAAATTCTATTAACATACCTTAAATCATGCCCCTGAAATCATTACAGGAATCTTTGTCAAGACAGTCGAACATGCCGATAAGTCTGCCAGTTGATTGGAGAAGACTCCCAATTTAACTGAATGTTAACTGAACGTTACCAATCTGTCAATTACAAACTCTTCTGGTGTACCGATCAAAATTTGTCTAGCCAATTTCCTCCTGTATACCATTTTGTTCTTTGCTTAGCCGGTGGACCTCTTATGTGCTGGTCTACTCATTACTACCCGATCTACTTACTCCTTGTCGGTCTACTTACTGTTTGTCGGTCTACTCACTACTTGTCGGTCTACTTGCTGTTTGTCGGTCTACTTATTGCTCACCGCTACCCGGTCTACTTACTACCGATAGGTTGTAAAGACTTAAGAGATTATGTTACCAACAATGACAACCATATCATTCACCGGTCATACAAAAGTGCATCAGAATGCTAACATCTAGATGCTTCAAGATAAAGACCAATTCTAGGCAATTACTCTCAAATCTATCAAATCTACATGCTATGAATAGTGGAGACTCCATTTTGGTGGCCTGCAAGGAGATTTTGGGTGCAAGGTTGAACCTAGGAGCAAGTGGGTGCTAGCTCTCCAATAGCAAGATTTCTCTCTGATGCTCTACAAAATGGGGGAAGGTTAGACTAGAACTTGTGGTTGAATAACACACAACAAAACACAAGAAACAATGATCAAAGTTAGTGTTATTCAATCAAAGACCAATCTAAGCAGGCATATCAAAAGAGACACCAAAAATAAAGTGAAGCATTTAACTACGAATGTAAATGCAAGAAGACATCTCCAAATGCCTTCTACCATGCTCTTAGCTCCTTCTCCTTTGTTCCTCTCCTCTCCAAGTTCCAAACTAGTGTAGCTCTCAGCAGCTTTTTGCACTATGGATGCTTATGGAGGTTCAAGATTGTAGATGATTACTTCAAATGCTATGCAAATGTGAATAAAAACTAATATTAGATACTCTGATGCTAAAATGATTTATTTTAGGCCAAAATAACAAGATATTAGTGATTTATGCTAAATGCTCTCTAGAATTCACCATAACTTAGATGCATACAAGTTTTCAAGATCTGGATTATGAAGAAATGGGCTCTATTTATAGGAAAAATGGAGCAATGGATGGTTGAGATTGAGTAATCTCAACAAGGGTCAGGATTGAATGATATTTAATCCATGTGAGGACTTTCAACCCAATCTCAGGATGGCAAGTGTCCATATGAGATGGGTTGAAAGGAGAGGGAATAAGCATTAAATGTTTAACATGAACTGAGAGTTAACTTGGGAGTTAAGGTCAAGGTTAGGTTGAATGAATAAATTCTTTATTCAAAGAATAAAGCTTTTATCCAATTGATAAACTCTTGTGCAAAGGCAAAAGGGATAACCATGGTCAAAGCAATAAATGCTTGAGGAGACACATGAGTGCAAGTTGAATTAACCATAAATGGTCATGTAAGAGCCATCAATGGTCATGTAAGAGCCATTAGTGGTTTTGGAAGACTTTAGAGGTTAGATTGTTGAACACACAAAGCATTAAATATTTTTCAAAGACTTTGAAGTCTTTGAGAAGTGACTCCAAGTTGCTTAGGAATGTGATAATAATTAGGGGATGGATTAGGTTAATTAGGAAGGGTTTAGACGAATCTAGAAGGGGGTTTAGGAGTGCAAGTGGATTTGGTGGGTGAGGGAAAATAGAATTTTAATAAAAATAAAATTTATTTATTTCAACTTGTGGTTACAACTTGCATTTGTAGGAAAATGCAAGTGGGGGGGGAATAATGATTTAAATAAATGTTTTATTTAATTTATTTAAAAGAGGAAAGAGGATTAAATGAAATAAATAGGATTTATAAATTTAATTGATTGTGAATTTGGTTTAATGAATTAATTAAAATAAATTAAATAATTTATTTAATTAATAGGAGAATGTTTGAAGATGAATTGATTAAATATTAATTTAATTAACTGATGGCTAGTGGATTTTTAGTCAAATAAATAAGAAATATTCATTTAATTAAAATGGACAGATTTATGTGACTACACTCCCCATTTTGTAGAAAAAGAATGTACTTTGAAGGAACAACCTATCATCGAGCCTTGGGGTCGGATTCCTACTCAAATCGAGAGAGGTATAGTAAATCCTAAGTGAAGATAGTTGATCTAACAACTCCAACTAGGGTTTTTAGGCAACTAATGGGTGATGGATCCCACATAATGTTGCTCAGCCTCCTTCCAATGATGGGACACCTATAAAGAAACCTACTGATAAAAGATGATCTAGGAATGTGAGGAATGGAAACATGCATTTCCTTGAGCCCAAAAGGGGTTCATCATGTGGCTAAGCCTACTAAAATACTTAGAAGGTTGAGTTGGGTGAAGATGTCTTATGTAAGAGGTGAATGAAAATGTAATTTTTTTTTGCCAAACATGGCTTAATTGGCAGATTTAGAGGATATTGGTTGAGTTTGACAAACTTACATCAATGAATTTCAACTTGGTGCCCTATTCTAATAGGTGAAATTCAAATTTAGCCTTGTGCACAAGGATTCTTTGTTGTGGTTTTTGATAAGGTAAAGGATTGTCACATAGTTTTGTGTGATTGTCAATGTGACTATGATGAGCACCTATTAATGCTAAAATTGTTGCACCCTTTATTTGATCCAACTATTGACTCTTTCACGATGATCCCAATCTGGGTAAGATCGTTGAATCTTCCTTTTCAGTTTTGGTTTGAATCTTATTTTGAAGTTATTGAAAAATTATTAGGAAAATTTATAGGGGTGGATGAGGGATCCACATAGTATCTACACACTACCTATGCCTGTATATTAGTAGATATTTATATTACCAAGGAGATCTCTATTGATATCTCTCTCTCTGCACCAAATAATGTAGTTGAAATTAGATCATAGACTATGGAGCTATCCCCTTTAGGCATCGTAGATGCACTACAATATGGGACATATTGTGGCCCAATGTGTAAAGTAGATAAATGATAGTGAGGCTACTTGGTGGAAGGGTGTCTTTACCCACCACTACTTAATAGAAAAGGATCTATCATATGGGAAAGGTAAAACTGACGTTGATGCCTCTGAAAATCCATCCAAGGAAGAAATCCATAAGCTTTCACCAAGAAAACCATAGTCAACACCAAGCACTCCAATTGTTCTTCCTCTTATAGGGAATGATCATGTTAAATTTACTTCATCACTATGCCTGCTATTGACTAGGAATGTGGAGAGCTCAGATATTTGGTCTTTGAATGGTGAAGAAAAATCCACAATGAACCTAATAGATGGGGTCTCAAAAGGTAATTGGACGGTAGTGTAAAGAAAAAAGAAGAAAAATGAATCTAATTTTAACATGCATCTTCGCTCCCACGATAAACTTGGAGCACAATCCTAAATTGGCAACCTGGTTTCTTACCATCATTTTGCACAATAATGGATTTGTTGGGTCATTGTAATCCTTGATGTAATAATTTTGCTCCATAAACTTGGTGGAGCCACAAGAGATTTATATTAAACTATAATAATTTTTTAGTTTATTTATAGTATTGGATATCATGTATCCATGTTGCGTAAGGGTTGAAGCCATACCAACAATAATTCATAAAATGAGCATAAATCTGAATATGTTAAACCCTCCATCCACGTACCTTGCTAGCAAAAAAGAATAGAAACACCCAACCTAAAACCCATATGCCATAAAAATAGCCATAAGTATTGCCATTATAGGTTCATTTCATCAATGAGCTTTAGAGTTGACACCAACTATCAAACCATGCCCTAAAATATATATCATTCAAAATAGGGACAGAAAAGCCACGACAAAAAGAGGAGGAGCTTACCTTCTTCAAAACCTCGACCCCATCAACCTTCATCATAGAATGCATTAGAAATAATTTCCAGAAATTTGTCAAGCCTCTGAAAGTCACCGTATTCATCTATTCCCACCCATTTTTTTAGAAAATCCTTGCCCATATCAACCTACCAATGATGACAAGCAAGCTCTGCACCACCCACATTGAGCAAAAAAGGTTGCTTCGCTAACACCACACCCAATTCCCAAAGCTTCGGTATGTCATTTGGCCACAGGATTCCTACCCCCATTTATGTCACCACCACCACATCAATATCATCAAGTAGGAACTCTGCTTTGAAAACTGTAATGTCCCCTCATCCTAGTTAGTTCGGTATTCAAGGTTAGTCTATTAACGAATCCTTGTAGACTAATGATATGGATAGAGGACACTTGATTTGATGATTTTCTCCTGATTCAAATGGCACTTTAGAACACATTTGGTGGGAATCAGTTAATAATTATATTATCAACAAGTTCTCATTCTAAAACTACACTAGAACTAATACACCTCCTAGAAGTGACTTAACTCTAAAGAGAGATTCAGGTGCCTCCTTGCTAGGTACCCTTGAGGAGAGAGAGAAAGATAATTCAAACAATGTTTTAAAAAGTCAAGTTAGTATTTATTAAATAATGTGTTTCTCCTAAAATGACTTTATGTTATACGGTCTGTGTGCTCAGAAATGTGGAATCTGCAAAAGAGAATCAAACAACATCAAACACACACATGAAACATCATGTTAGAGTTAGAAATCAAAATAGAAACTAAACTAAGTTAGCTTCAAAATCAATAACCCCAAGCACGTCTCATGCTCCTCTATCTCCAAGGATCTTCAAGATTCAAGGTGGCTCTCACTTGGAAGAGCACTTGATCTTTTAGATGTCCACCTAAAGAATGAGATTGAAGGATATGCCAAAATCAAAATGAATGCAACTAAGATCCTAGCTATATGATCAAATGATGTGAAAAGATGAAATGCAAGATGGAATGCAAGATACGAGATTAAGACTAATTCCAAGTTGAAAGCTTAAACGTGCTAATTAAACTAACATGGAGATTATTATGAAATTGATATACAATGGCTACGAATTAAGCTAGCATGAAAATGGGATTAATGTGACACTATCAACATGATGAAAGCTAAACTAGCATGCAAATAAGATGATCTAAGTGCTTGAAGATAACAAATTCAACTCCTTGATAACCTGCAAAATGACTATAAGTTTGATGCACGAGATGATGGATCCTCAGATTGAAGAAATGGGCTCTATTTACAAATAAAATAGAGAAATGGATGGCCAAGAGTCTCAACAAGGGCTAGGATTGAAAGTTATCAATCCATGAGGGGGATTCAATCCAATCCCAAGTTGACAAATGTCACCTTGATATGGCTTAAGAGGATGCTAAGCAAGCATTAAATGTTAAGTAAGCATTATGGATAACCTCAGGAGACGACATCATTGGACAATTCTATTATCCAAGGGAGCATGCTATTGTCCAAGAGGTAAACTCTCATGCAAAGTTGAGGGATGGCCAAAGGGACAACCATCATGGGCTAGGGTGATGTCTTGTAAGAGGCATTAAATTCCTCTGAAGACTTTGGAGGTTAACGTTGAAAGTTAGATAACCTTCAAGGCTTTTGTAAGAACCTTACAAGTTTGGAAGACTCAACAAGTTAACTTGTTGAAGAAGGTAAAGTCTTCAACACATTTTGAATACTTTCCCCAAATTTGGAGAAGTGACTCCCCCAAATTTAGGGATGTGACATGATTAGAGGAATTAGGCTAGTTAATGAGGGATTAGAGTGGTTCTAGAAGAATATCAGCATGCTAATGGAAAGTGTAGGAGAATTCAAGTGGAGGGAAATAGGCATTTTTAGATAAAATAAAAGATTTATTTTAGCCAAAAGGGATGCAACTTGCATTTGTAGGATTTGCAAGTTGGGGGGACTATTCACATATAAATAATGATTTATTTAAATACAAAGGGATTTTAATCAAATGCAAATTCAATTAAAATGGAAATAGGGGGTTTTAATTAAATAAATAAGCTTTATTTAATTAAATGACTAAAGGGTACTTAAACAAACCTTAGTTTAATTAATAGGTTAGGCTAGAAGAAAAGGATTTTAATCAAATCTTTCATTTGATTAATAGGTTGATTGGAATAATAGGGATAATGATTAAACCTTAGTATAATTAATAGATGAATAAATGATGATTAAATTAGTTGTGCAAGTTTTAGGTGTCTACATTTTGCCCCCCTCTGAAGCGATGTGTGACCACATGTTGATTCAAAGAAAAACGCTTGATATGTCACCAAGATTCTTGATATGGTGTTGTTGTAAAAATTGTCGATATGAAGCCTTAGATATGAAGAATTGATTCGATATGAAAAGTCAATATGAAGTTGGTGTCGATATGAGACTGATATGAAATTGATATGGAGATTTGATATGATAATGCCCCCTCGGGAGATCGTTCGTGCACTAAAGGCATGAATGATCTCTCGAAAGAAGAATAATGTTATTTGAAAGATAGAAGAGTGGATAGTTGATGACATGCATGGGTTTAATAAGACTGATTAGATTGATTGGATTGATAAGATTGATTAGATTGATAAGAACGAGATCAAGTATGGTTTTAGGAATGACACCTCCTGTATAAGACGAAGATGATCAAAACGTCTGGTTTGAGGAACGATATATCTTGTATAAGTCCTGGTCAAAACATCTGGTTTTAGGAAAGATGCATCCTGTATAAGACATGATAAAATGGATCATATGAAATGGATTGATAGAATTGATAAGATTGAGACCAAGTTTGGTTTCAAGAATGACACCTCCTGTATAAGACAAAGATGATCAAAACGTTTGGTTTCAAGAATGATATATCCTGTATAAGACCCGATCAAAACGTCTAGTTTTAGGAAAGATACATCCTGTATAAGACATGATAGATGAGAGTTGTATGAATGATGAAGATATGAAAGTGAAGAAATATTCCATGATGATGTGAGAGATATGCATGTGATGGATGCAATGATGAATGTGACTAGATGATGATGATGATATGCAACTAAATGCCATGATATGATAATGCAACTAAATGCAAATTTTAGGAATGATCTGAAAAATGCACCTAAGAACTTAACAATGATATGAAACCTTATATGAAATGCACTCTCGTTCTTGATATTGTCACCTTTTCGATCAAATTAGATATGCTTCCTTTTTATCATCATTGAGCCTTTGATATGTTGAAAGTTGATACAAACATCATGGTATAATTGAACCATGATGACCTGAGTATAACTTGCATAGGTTTTGACATTGCAATATAGCATAAGCGTCGAGGTATAATTAAACCACAATGACCTGAGTGCAGCTTGCGTAAACAGACAAGAGTTAACCTTTCTCCTATACAAATTGGAAATGTCCTCAGTGATATGCCACCAGATCACATCATAGAACAAATTTGCATAGTAAAAAGGCTTCACTCACAACCAACAAACAAAGAAAATATCATACTCCTTCCTTGTTTCTATCATTTGAAGACATCCTTGAGTCACTTGGGAGACATGATAAGCAAAAATTGAAAACAACCATAGATAAACATGCATGTCATCCTATGTATGTTTGTCAGATAAAACATCTTGCAAATATCTCGTTGTTTAGTTATGATCAATTCATGTTTCTTTGTTTTACCATTGATTGTGGTGATCTTGTTTTCATCTCGATGTGTTTATTGTGATCGATTGACTGTTTGAAACCCAAAGGTGATCAACCCCCAACAAGGTTAGGATTTTGCACCCACTATAGATACTAATTACAACATGGAATATGTACATTAACCACCAAGCCATGACGGGATATGATGCGGATAACTATTCAGATAATCAAGGACGATGATTACGCTAAGTATGTTTATGATTGATAAGCATTAGTGAAATTGTGAGTTTCTAGTGATGGCTCAGATGGGTGGATATGATATGTACAAATAGGTGGAGGAATCAATCTATCACAGATAGCGAGCCTATTTCTAGGTTTTCACCACTTGCTTTTATTGCACTTTTTTATTTTTTATGATTTTTTGAAAGATGAAACATGTACTGCCATCAATTGATAAAGATAAGGCTAACTAGGACAAAATCCAGTAGTCATACTGATCTATGCCATTGTTTTGATTACTCGATGATTGATATGAATGTTTGGTTTCAAAGAGTGAGTACATTGTATAAGACTGATTTGTCTTGTTTCGAGTGTACCTTTCCCTATATAAGACATGTTGATCTGATGTTGATAGATGGATTGACTAACAAGACTTGATGATTGATAGGAATGTTTGGTTTCAAAGAGTGAGTACCCCATATAAGATCGATCTATCTGGTTTCGAGTGTACCTATCCCTATATAAGACATGTTGATGTTGATATATGGATTGATTAACAAGACTCGATGATTGATAGGAATGTCTGGTTTCAAAGAGTGAATACCCTGTATCAGACCGATTTGTCTGGTTTTGAGCGTACCTATCCATGTATAAGACATGTTGATGTTGATAGATTTCGAGTGATGAATTGATTAACAACGCATGTGATCAATTTGATTGTAGACTTTGAAAGTTTTCCTATTGTTGATTTGATGGATAGGCCATGTGTTCATGCTTTGATTTTCAATTTTTATTTGATTTTGTCGATTTTTAATTTTTTAGTTTTTGGACATTTTGTGATTTTTTAGAATTTTTTGGATTAGAATCAAGATGTATTTGTTTTGTCCCAATGTTTAGCAAGGCAACTAATATTATGCATCTATTAATGAATTGTTGAGGTGAAGATGAATGGGTGAAAGATGGATGCATTTTATTATGGAATGTGAAGGGACATGTCAAAATATTTTTGAAAACGTGTTTTTGTCCTTAGTTTTGATCAAGATCAAGGATGGAAAAGGGGATATGGATGTGCTGGTTCCCAAAACCACAGATTGGAAATCAAAAGGAACTTTCCAAATTCTTCACTAATCCAATCAATTCTGGCCAACGAACAAGAATGGTCAAAGACCAAATTCCTCTGCACTTCAGGCTCCACTAAACCTAGGCGAGTATACCTTAAACTACAAAGCACAAAGAGACTTATTTATAGTGAATTTAAAATGAATGCATAAGCTATTTACAGGCTTGGCAAACTGACCTGCAACTTTGCTATATTGTGTGCTTTAAAGCGCTTAAATATGAAAAACATAGAGTAGTTGATTATAACTGAATATTTGTAAGAGAATGCTACTAGAACTTTAAGTAATTATGAAAGAACAATACTGATAAGAATAAGAAGTATGTTTCCCTTATGAGGACCTTATGCACACTATAATTACTCACAAATAATAACAATAGACCAGTGCCTTATCTGACAATTAATATGTTACTTAATGGACAAATATTTTAATCAACATTGGAGACAGTTTGAAAAACTTACAATATGTAAGCTGTCACTGCAATGGTTTCATTATGTGTTGCAAGAAAAACAACAACAATTATGTTTCCTATACAACAACATGTGATGGCACACTACAATAAATCTAAATTAGAATTATCCAAATGTCTTGATTCATCAACACAATGTAAGAGATAATTGGTAAGAAGATAAAACAGTGGATCTTATATATTAGTTTTGGAGTAAAAATATGTACAAAGTTGCAAACTCACAAGTACTTCATGATATTCTTTCTTGCAAAAAAAATAACTTTTCATTCCTATAGACTTGCCTTAACACAATGCTAGTGGTCTCAACAGACAATGTGAAAAATCGTCCCCTTACATACAAAATGACTCCTTATACATATGTGAGTCAAAAGACACAAATGAAAGGACACACCCTTTCATCAGTATAAACTAAAAACTAACAAAAACCTAACTAATAACTCCCTAACTGCTATGACAACCAGAGACATTACAAAACATATTACAATGAAACAAATTAATTTTTCCCATCTAGCTTCTGACCGCACTTCTGAATACGTCGAAGATATCCTTCATCTTTGTAGGTGCAAGTGTTGAAAATGATATCTCTGACTACCACTTCCAATGTAACAAAACTCTCAAGTTGCTCCCTTGTTTCGGTCATGTCCAAGGTATCCGCATGGGCGATGTTAAGGGTTGCACAAAGTAGTGATCTGCAATGAGAAATCCATTGGCTTTTATCCTTTGTCATCCCTATATCATCCACAACATTTGGGAATCCATGTTGGATAATCCCCCGACACTCCTCATATTCAATTATTAATTCAGTTGTAAATATCTCAAGAGCATCAATCAATTTCTTGACCTTGCTGACCACTTTGTCACTCTGTGTTTTATCTTGCAATAACATATTTAATCTATCATAAATTCTCTGGTGTGTTACAATATTATTCATATTTTTATGATAAATAGTCCAGAATTCCTCTAATACTTCTGCAAATTCTCATATCTTTTAGTGATCAACACACATGTTGCATCCGCTCTGACAGTTCGCACCTGTTTCTTTGACTTATTGTAGTCCTGTAATAATTCATCATACTTCTTTTTTTATCTTTGAACCATTTGTAATCCGTGGCACTGGATGACCACCTCTCATAAATAATTCTTCATACAAAGCTTTGTATTTTTCCTTTTCTGCTATTTCCCTCTTCATCTTGGCTTTGTTCAACTTTGAAAGATCTATCCCCATCTCTGTTGTGACCATGGGATCTATTTCTCCAACTTCTAATTTCATCATATGGCCAAAGGCCTTGTCAACATCTATAATCTTTAGTCTCTTATTCGGGGGATAGAGGGCCCATAAAAGCATAGCCTCATCATCTGGATCATATCTTGATCCAATAAAAATATCATTAACAACCTGAATGTCTAACTTAAAATATTTCTTATCTAAATGCAACAAGCTATCAAAAATAAAAGATGCACCAAGGTCCCAACCTAGAAAAAGAATGATTCCTGCCTCTACAAGAAGTTGTCTTCCCCTTTGAGGGGTCATGTTCTCTAACTCAGAGTTAATCTCTGCCTTCGGTTTTCTAAGCATTTCTGCCTCATTCTCTGGTGTCACATCTGGCATTGCATCTCTTAATTTATTTTCTTTAAAATGATACAAAAAGGACTTAAACTCCTTTGACTTAACAAATTCATCATCTAATACAAAAGATGTATGCTCCTCTAGCCTAGCATCTGAATCTACATTCAATGCTTCTACAATTTTGTCTTTAGCATCTGGTTCATCATCCTTTTCTAGTACTCGAAGCTTGGAAACTATTTCATTCTCTCCAGAATCACTTTCCACATCCTGTTCTTCTTCTCTTTCCAGATCCCCAAGTCTTTACTTCCTCTCTTCCAATCTTCTTTCCAAGTCCTCAACAACATTTACAAGTTCTTCTAACTCTTTGCTCTTGCACAGGTCCTCATAGTCATCATACTCATGGAGATAATCTCCCAAGTTTTGTCCTTTTCTGCTCATGTGAATGTAACCTTCAGGGTCGTAGTTCTTCCTTGGCGTGTGCATATACAGATTGAATTCATCCACTAGCTTCTTATTTATGGCTTCATAAGCTCTAGTAGAGACTATTTTGAAATATCCAAACTGAAGAGTCCCAGGTAAGAAGGCTTGCTTGCAGGCACCCCTAAAATGTTGTACATTAGAGACACTCAATTGTCTCACAATCTCCAAGTAAGCAATTCGGTTTGGCACAGGCTTTGGTAGCACACAGGGAGCACCTTCGAATCCAAAAACCCTAACAAATGTGAAATCTCTGCAAGTATACCAATCTCCCCAATTATGGTTGACTCTGGTATCTTTGTATTCATGTGGCCTAAGAAATATTTTAATCACTTCTGAGAATGACCCTTCACACAACACAATATAAACCCTGAACAATGGTTTAACAAAAAACTCCTCAAATCTCACACAATGAGATTTATCATACCTCGAATCCCACAGTGACACCCACAACTATATAGGCTGATCATGTCCATCCTTTCCCTGATGATTTACCCTTAATCCATCTGGCCATAGTCGTTTCAATCTTCCATAGAACAACACAATATGCATCAATAGTGAATAATGCTTGAAGGACTTGTCAGGGTTATTCTGAAGATTCATAAAACCCTCATGCAGTTTGTCAACTAGATAGGTTGCATATTCAAATTGTCTTGGTTCATGCCTTTGAATGTCTGTTGTAAGAACCAATGGCCCCATCCGTGCTACATCTGGAGCTTCCATTCCTCCTACATGTCTGCAAGGCATATATGTGTATTGTAAATACTATTTAAAAATATTTACATTGTAGGGTGGACCATCTTCATCAGTTAGCTTCTCTTTCTCCACCATGTGGATGGCTAAGTTCCATCCTTGATAGGTCATGTCCATGGTTTTGTATTCTTCTTCCAATTCCTTAAATGATAGAGGCACCTCTGCTTCGTAACTCAAATCAAACACTTCGTAGATTGTGGCTGTATTGAAGCAAATAAATGCATCATTGTTGGGAAATTGGATGCATCTCTTCATAACATTTTGGTTCTTAACCAAGGTTTTCAACAATTCAATATTTACCAATACATTCATAACTACGAGCTTACCTAGACTAGTAAGCCACAGATTAGATATCGGCATTGGATTTTGTCTTCATGAGTAATGGTAGAGGAATAATTCATGCCCCCTAACCCTAGTCCAGACATCACCAATTTCCTTATAATCATCCTCTAGTTGATCACAGATAGGCAAATTAACTTTAGACCTTCGGGACTTGGCTCCTAGTGAGTTCATATGGTCGATTATGTCCTGATTCAACTTCCGCTTCTGCATGCTTTCTCCACCTTTAGATTTCTTCGAGGCACTATCAGAGACTTCAATGACCTTCCTCTTTCCTTTAGAACTAGAACCCTCTATATTTGAATTTTTCAAGCCTTCTGGAATTCAATTCTCTGCAGTTCATTTTCGCTTCAATCTTTATGTTAGCTTCAATCTGTTATGCAAATTCCTTGTACAAACTCCCATATATAGATTTGATACATTAGAAGCATTTACTCGATTGAAATCCTGTTATGATCTGCTTCGTTCGAACACAGACCTACCCGTTGTCTGCATTTAATAATGGTGGGCCGATCTGTTTGAAATCAAATTTTACAACGGCTAATCGACACAACTCCTCCCAATGATTCAATCACTTGGCGCCACCTGTATTGTACGCTTTTCCAATTTGTACATGCAATGATGATGCGGCTTTCTATCTTTCTAATCGGCATAGGTTTCCCCCATCAATCCATCGGGCTTTGGCTTAGCCATTTTTCTTTCATTCCGCTGATCCTGACCTATCCTGATGAATCCTCCTTCTTGTTCATCATGTTACAAAGCTTATCAGGTGTCGGGACAACCTATCTTATGTTTCTTCGACGACCCGATGAGCTCGGGCTCCAGCTTGTCTATCTTTATTTTATTCGACCTATGTTCCCCCGATGAGGTCTCCTTCTTAGCAGCTACCTCAGCTTCCTCGTGAGGTATCGACATAGCTGAAAATGTCTTCCTCTGATTAGCCGATATTATCTCGATGACTTCCCCTTGTTACTTTCTTGGTCACTTCTTTTGGTGTAGGCTATCCCGATGAAACCTCATTTCCATCTGCCATGATATCCATTCTATCGCGTATCGGGGTAGCTATTTTTTACACTTTCCAATATCTCGATGACTTCAAAGTATCCACTTCGCATTCTCCTTCATCGGTGTAAGTTATACCGATAGATTCATCGGCTATCGACATAACACTTTTCTCATGCCTCCGATAGTGAATGTTATGCCAACGAACCCTCCATTATGAACTTCTTTTTAGTTCTCCTTCGGAGTGATCGGCCTAGGTTACGCTGATAGATCCTTCCATTGTTTTGACTAAGTGGTCATGTCGGGGTAACTTATGCCAATAACTGAAATTTAAAAATCATGCAAATTAAGCTCTTCTTCATGAATGCTGATGCTTCCAATCTTCCATGGAGACTTCATGTGTACTAATAAAATGTCAAATTCCATCGCATAGGCCCAATCTCTGTCATGTACAAAAAATGCTCTTATAAGAATCCCAATACTTTTATAATGAAACCTCTTCATGTAGTCCCCACTCAGTTCCAACCCTTAACATGCCCAAGTGATACTTGTCCATTCAGGAAACAGGTCACAGCTGAATTTTTTTGATGCTACAACATAGCTCCTGCACATGCAACCCAATAGTAAATGCTCTTATGATAGAAATATACATAGAATGCATCATTTAAATAGCATAAAAATATTTTGCAAAAATATGTGCTAACAGTGTCTCCTTTCGGGGATGTATGTTCCTTTTAGGGACATAGCAAGATCTCAGCCATCTTTGGAAAGCATACCAATAAAAACAAATGAACAAAAACATAAAATAAAGGCTACACTACTAAAGTACAAAGATACTCCCCACTCCTTAAGAGAAGAAATGCTTGAGATACTGTGCATGGACTGGAAATTCTTGAATTTCACCATCAGTATTTTGTAAAAAGTATGAATTTCCTCCTCCTTTATCCATGATGATGTATGGTCCTAGCCAGAGTGCTTCAAACTTTCCATGCTTGCCCTTGTCCCGGTCCTTTGCATTCGACTTGAGCACCCACTCTCCTTCTTTAAAAGTTTTGTCACAAGTTTTCTTATCATGCAGTGCCTTTACCATATTCTGCCTTTGTATATTCTGTTCCTGAGCCTCCCTTTTGTACTCATCCAATTCAGCCAACTAGACCAGCCTATTTTCCATGAAATTAACTTCTTCTAGATATCTCTCTAAAACAAATTTATATACCAGGAGCAGGTTGTTCAAAGGCAACCTTGCTTCATAAACAAGATGATAAGGAGCAAACCCTGTGGACTTCTTGATTGTTACCCTATCTGCCCACACTGCCAAATTCAATTTTGAGTCTCATGCCCGTTTGTTGTCACCTAACATCGTTTTAATGATCTTCAACATATTTTCGTTACTAGATTTTGCTTGTCCATTCCCTTGGGGATGATAAGGTGATGAATATGACAGAGTGATTCCATAACTTTCACAAAAGTCAGCAATTTTTTTGGATCTAAAGCACATCCCATTATCTACAACAATCTTGTGGGGTACCCCAAATCTTGTCAAAATATTCTCCAAAGAAACTTTGTCACTACCTTACTTGTAGCATGCCTTGTAGGAATTGCCTCTACCCATTTGGTAAAGTAGTCACTGGCTACCAAAATCCATTTGTACCCTCCACTAGATTTATTTGCAATTTCACCTATGAAATCAATACCCCGTATTTGAAAAAGTTCTTTAGTCTACATGGGTCCAAGTGGAAGAGCTCCATTATATTTAAGCTTTCCTGAAATTTTTTGGCAAGCCTCAGATTTTCTAATACAAGTATGACAATCCTTAAAGACTTGTGGCCAATAGTAATCGACATTAAATATTTTATGGGCAGTAATCTTTGTTGAAAAATGACTCCCGCATACACCTTCATGCAATTCCTTTAAAACAGATTGTGCTTGATGAACATCCAAATAAAATAAAAGGATACCATCCCTGTTTTTAAAATATAAATCACCCTTAAGCAATACATACCTAGATGCTTGAAGCTTAAGTGTTCTTTTTTTACTATCATTTAAATCCCCTAGACACTTCATGTGTTTTAAATAATAGATAATATTCTTATACCAAGGGCACATTTCAATGCTTATTTGAGCCTCCTCCCACTCTACCTGATTTATCTATGCTGCCTCCAAATTTGATTCTGCCATCAGTTTAGCTAAACCTTGACCTCTTACCAATTTACAAATCTGGATGTCAATGTTGAACTCCTGGATTTGATTGATCCATCTGCATCTTCTCCTAGTAGTTTCAGTCTGCCAGCTCCCACTAAATATGGTCTAAATGATTTTACAGCCTTTACTAGGGCATATGCTTGCTTCTCATTTATATCATAATTTAACTTAGAAGCTTGTAGCGTTTTGCTAAAAAATGCCATTGGTTGTTCATGAGCTTCATTATTATTTTGTAACATAACCACAACAATAGTATGAAATGAAGCAAATGAAAATACTTAGTATGAAATGAAGCAAATGAAAATACTTGAAAAGGTTTAGAGAAATCAGGAGATTTAAGTGTAGGTACTTTCTTGATGGCCCTCTTAATGTTCACAAAGGCCTCAATTGCTTCATAGTCCATTTTATCTCTGCACCCCTTTTCAACATCTTTGCAATAGGTTTTAAAATTTCAGAAAAAAATGACACAAACCTTGTCACAAAATTAATTTGTCCAAAGAATGACTGAATGGCTTTGACTATTTTAGGAATCTGAATTTTATCAATGGTTGCAATTCTCTCAGGGTCAATCCTTACTCCATCTTTAGATACAATATGACCCAACAATTTACCTTCAGTGACTCCAAAGTGACACTTTTTTGGATTTAGAGAAATACCATATTCTAGTGCTCTGATGAAAATATTTTCTAGATCATTATAGTGGTCTTCTACTTTATTGGAGTATGTTGTCATATCATCCTGCTATACAACTAGAATGTAATCATTGAGGCCTTCAAAGGCTACATCCACGGCCCTTTGAAAAGTAGCTCCAATATTGGTAAGTCCAAACGACATCTTGGCACACATATGTGCCCCATGGTGTAGTGAAAGTTGTTTTGTATTTTTCTGATTCCTTGACCTTCACTTGATTGTAACCAGAGAACCCATCCATCATAGAGAGTAGCTCATTCCCTGTTACTTTCTGCAGCAAAGCTTCCATGTTAGGCATAGCATAATTATCTTTTAAAGATGATATATTTAAGTTTCTAAAGTCTACACACAATCTCATATCACAATTCTTCTTCCTAACCGGCACCAAGTTGGATACCCATGTGGAATGCCTTATAGGCTCTATAATCCTTGCATTCCTCATCTTCATCAACTCCTCTTTCATTTTGGGAGCCAATGTGGGATTTATAGGCCTTTGTTTTTGCCTAAATGGTTTTGTATCTGGCTTCAGTGGGATTTCATGCTAGAACAAATCCTCTTTGTATGCCTTAAGGTTATCATATGACCAAGCGAAAACATGTCTGTATTTTCTTAACAAATTGATCAATACAGTTTTGATTTTTGGTGTAAGCTTTTTCCCAATGTAGACCTCTCTAGGATTGTTTTCACTTCCCAAATTTATTTTCTCCACTTCTTCACAACTTCCAGTGTTGGGCTTAAAATTTGCCATATCTTTATTGTCAAACATCCACTCTAGTTCCACCAACCCTTTTGGAATCTTATTTGTTTTAAGTTGTAGAATGTCTATTCCAAACAGAGACTCCTTAATATTCTCCTCTTCCACATATGCATTCCAATCGACGTGTTGGCCCTCATACTAATCTTCACAAAATAAGAACTTCAGAAGATCCCTGTCATCATCCAATATCTGCCAGTTCCTTATGTTATTTGGCACTGCAAGTCTAGTTTTTATTTCAACTTGGGTAATGTCATCGAAAGGAATATCATTATGTTTAATTGCTAGGTTAGCCATAAAATCTACTAAAATATTGTTATATCTTTCAATCCATGTTATAGAAAATGCATCAAAAAGATCAATAGAGTCCCATACCTCATTTATGTAACTTTGAAGCCTTATATTTTTAATAGCAAACTTTTCCCTTACTTGAGATACACCTAACTCTGAATCACCATAGACTGTTAGTAGTTTGATACCATGTTTATTTTCTATTCTAAGACCTAACAAGAGTGCCTCATACTCAACAACATTGTTTGTACATTCAAAGGCTAACAAGAAAGAATATTTAAATGATTTCCCATTAGGAGAAATAAAAACCATACCAGCTCCATTTCCTTCTTTATTGCACACACCATCAAAGTACATTTTCCAAATTTTATCCTCATTTGCCTTAATAGTGCCTTCAAGCTTATTATTTTTGCATCGAATGGGTTTAGAAATACTTACCTGAAAGTTATCCATATCTGTTTGGAGATAACATGTTGTTTCGTTTGGATCAACTTCTTCTATCAGGTAAGATGATCTCGGCTCTCTATCAATCCTTACATCTGTTCCTTTTACTAGGATGGTTGCATATGACAGATCTAACTGAACGTATCCCCTACCAAATTTGACCATTGCCTTGATAGTAACATCCCATAATTGGCAGGCACTTGAACAACTATGATGTCTATCTTATATGACGCTTCTAGGCATGCTGGAAATCGAAACTCTACATCCTTCACGATTCCAACAACTTGGACTGATCTATTATCCATAGCATAACATTTCTCGTAGGGAGTGTCTACATGCATCCCAAATTCCTTCATGACATCTTTTGGCATTATGTTCACAGCTACACCTGAATCTATCATACAATTCTTAACCATTTTATTTTTAATCAACAATGTCAGATAAAAGGGATCAACCTGGGTAAGATTCTCGGTGATAGAAGTTCCCAAATAGACAACAAGTGGATCTTCATCTTTTGGCTTATGATCCTCTTTATTAAATTCACCAACGTTAGACAAAATTTTGATTATTTCATAATCAAGGAATTTCATCACTTCAAGCAAGGGCATAGATACTTTCACTCGCGATAAAGCCTAAGACATAAATGATCCACAATTTGAAACTGGCTTACTAATCTACTTCCTTTCAATTGGCTTTGTCAATTTAGGAGGTTCTATTTGTTTGACCTTTTTTGTTGTACCTTCCTTTTCCTTCTTGATGATGGTGTCTTTGTTTCCACTAGCTTTAGGAGCCTTTGCAAATATCCCGGATGGTTCACCTTGCTCTAGGTTCACTGTTATGTTCCTTAGCTGATAATTTATTTTTGCATGTGCTACTGCTGCAACAGTATATAAGCTTTCTTTTCTTCATCTGTTAGGTTTCTCAAGGAATGCACTGGCTCTTCATCATGGAACAATCTCCTCAAGGCTGGGGCATCTTCATCATCATCAGTGAAAACTTGTTGCACGTTGTACTGTTGGCTCTCTCTCCTCCATTGTACATCTGATGACTACTCCTCCTTGGATGAATCCTCATCCTAACCCCAAAATGGATCTGATGAAAATACATTCACTGTGGGTTCATACTTGTCCTCATGATATTTTCTTCTACTAAACCTTGAGCGATCATACATTGTTCTGCAACATGGGATAGATTGCAAACTTCACACCATGGATATTCCTCCACAAAATTGTTTTCTTTTTTCAATGGATCTGGAGTTTCCCTATTTAGATTGGGCTTTACTGGCTTACCATCTCTCCAGTTTGTGTTATATGGCATGTCGTGCAATCTTGGCCTATTGTAATTCATTGGCTTGTTGCTTCTATATGGAGGCGGCTTCTCATTGTGGTTTTGCTTACCCTTCATATCTTTTAGCATGTCCATGATTTGGCTAAGCTCATCCTTCTTTGTAGCTCTGGGATTGTATAGTTTTGCATCATCTCCATTGCCAATTCTCCCAGCAGCTTTTCTGTTATTTTTAATGGTAGTGACTGTCTTAAATGCTTACTGCAAGGTGGTAGGCCTACGAGATAAAATCTCATAGCGAGTCTTGCTGTCAAAAGCACTCAAATAAAAGTCAATCAAAAATGAATCGATAGGTCTAATATCCCTTGGTATTCTATTAAGCACTTTATTAAACCTTTTATTAAATTCAGAGACTGATTCATTTTGATTTTTCTTTATGCTTGTCAACTCATGAGATGCAAATGAAGTATCATTATGGTCTCCAAATTCTTCCAAGAATTATGTCACAAACTCCTGCCAGCTACCAATGCACCTGTCAGGAAGATTTCTGTACCATTCACCTACATCCTTTGTTAGAGACTAAACAAACAATTTCATAAAAAACATCTTCATAAGGGACTTCAAATTATTCAATGGTATTTTTTACATTTATTACATGTTGTTCTGCAGAATCAGTTCCATTGCCTGTGAACTTAGGGATGGCTGACCTTAATCACTTGAAATCTGATTCGGATATCCAACTATCCCACTAAAATCCAACTGTTTGTACCTTTCAATGGTCATAGGTGGTCTGCAACCATAGTTGTTATTTTGATAGTTTCTATTTCCTCTATCATTACCGTTGTTTCCATTGTTGCCTCCACCACCATTTTAATTATTGTTATTTTCATTTCCATTGTTTCCATTACCATTATTTCTATTATTTCTATTATTACCATTGTTACCTCTATTATTACTTACATTGTGGCTCCTATTACTATTATTCCAGTTACCAGTATTTCCCCCATTGCTAGTTCTTCTTTCACTATTGTGATTATTGCATTGTCTATCATTATACTGGCTTTTATTCTCATTGTAGGGTATATTTTTCCATTTATCCCTTTTTTCACAATTCATATCCAAAACATCAGACAATGGATTATCAAAGTTCCTAAATGGTTGTTCCATGTTTCTCATGTGAGGGGGACTATACCTAGGGGTTGCTGGTCTATTTCCCTCACCTCTTCCTTTCTCTTCTTCAACCCCGTTTGACTCAGGGCTTTGAATGGTATCTCTTTTTAATCTGAGCTTCTGCAATACCCAATTTGGTTGTCTCTTAAGAGCCTTTGCCATTTTGGATTCATCTCCATTTAAGTCAACCATTTTAAGTATGACTGCATCCCACTGCATTTTCTCATGTTCCTCAGCAATTAGGGTTTCATCATGCTTGTCATTATTATCCTTTGCATTTAAGGAATAGAAAGAATTTTCCTCCATATTGTCATAAAATTTATCACCAGATGAAGAGAAATCCTCTCTACTAGGGAAATTCTTATAACCCCCAAATGTCATACTTGGTGTTGATTTATTTTCTTTGTATCTCTTCTTTGGACTCAATTGAACAAGACTATCTTATCCCTTGTGTAGAGAACTTCTCCCCTGCATTAATCTTATTGATAAATTCCTAGGGGTTTCTCTTAATTTCTCAAAATACCAGTCATTATTCATGTACTAGACATAGAGTCACCACCTCCTAAGAGGAACAATATTTTTTACTAATCTTTTGGGCTCCTTCATCCAGTAGAGTCTGAAACAAACCATCAAAGATTCTGAACACTTCCTATGACAATTCCCCAACATAGTCGCCAATCTGTTGGTTCTCAAAACCACAGATTGGAAATCAAAAGGAACTTGCCAAATTCCTCACTAATCTAATCAATTATGGCCAACAAATGGGAATGGTCAAAGACCAAATTCCTCTGCACTTCAGGCTCCACTAAACCTAGGTGGGTATACCTTAAACTCCAAAGCACAAAGAGACTTCTTTATAGTGAATTTAAACTTAATGCATAAGCTATTTATAGGCTTGGAAAAATGACCTGCAACTTTGCTATATTGTGTGCTTTTAAATGCTTAAATATGAAAAATAGAGTGTAGTTGATTATAACTGAACATTTGTAAGAGAATGTTGCAGGAACTTTAAGTAATTATGAAAGAACAATACTGATAAGAATAAGAAGTATGTTTCCCTGATGATGACCTTATGCACACTAGATTTACTCACATATACTAACAATATACTAGTGCCTTATCTCACAATTAATATGTTACTTAATGGACAAATATTTTAATCAACTTTGGAGACAGTTTGAAAAACTCACAATATGTAAGACTATCACTGCAATGGTTTCATTATGTGTTGCAAGAAAAAGAAAAACAATTATGTTTCCTATACAACAGCATGTGATAGGACACTACAACAAATATAAATTAGATTTATCCAAAGGACTTGATTCATCAATACAATGTAACAGAGAATGATCTGAAGATAAAACAACGGATCTTATATATTAGTTTTGGAGTAAAAATATGTACAAAGCTGCAAACTCATAGGTACTTCATGATATTCTTGATTGCACAAAAAATAACTTTTCATTCCTATAGATTTGCCTTAACACAATACTAGTAGTCCCAATAGACAATGTGAAAAATCATCCCCTTACATACAAAATGACTCCTCATACATATGTGAGTCAAAAGACACAAATGAAAGGACACACCCTTTCATCAATATAAACTAAAACCTAACTAATAACTCCCTAACTGCTATGACAACCAGAGACATTACAAAACATATTACAATGACACAAATTAACTTTTCCCATCCAGCCTCTGACCGCACTTCTGAATATGCCAAAGATATCTTTCATCTTTGTAGGCGCAAGCGTTGAAGATGATATCTCTGAATGCCACTTCCAATGTAACAAAACTCTTTGTAGGTGCAAGCGTTGAAGATGATATCTCTGACTACCACTTCCAATGTAACAAAACTCTCAAGTTGCTCCCCTGTTTCAGTCATGTCCAAGGTATCCGCATGGGCGATGTTAAGGGCTGCACAAAGTAGTGATCTGCAATCAGAAATCCATTTACTTTTATCCTTTATCATCCCTATATCATCCGCAACATCTGGGAATCCATGTTGGATAATCCCCCGACACTCCGCATACTCAATTTTTAATTCAGTTGTAAATTTCTCATGAGCATCAATCATTCTTGACCTTATTGACCACTTTGTCACTCTGTGTTTTATCTTGCAATAACATATTTAATCGATCATAAATTATCTAGTGTGATATAGTATTATCCATATTTTTTTGATAAATAGTCTAGAATTCCTCTAATACTTTCTGCAAATTCTCATATCTTTTAGTGATCAACACACATGTTGCATTCACTTTGACGGTTCGCACCTGATTCTTTAACTTATTGTACTCCTGTAATAATTCATCATACCTCTTTTTATCTTTGAACCATCTGTAATCTGTGGCACTGGATGACCACCTCTCTTCAATAATTCTTCATACAAAGATTTGTATTTTTCCTTTTCTGCTATTTCCCTCTTCATCTAGGATTTGTTCAACTTTGAAAGATCTATCCCCATCTCTGCTGTGACCATGGGATCTATTTCTCCAACTTTTAATTTCATCATATGGCCAAAGGCCTTGTCAACATCTATAATATTTGGTCTCTTATTCGGGGGATAGAGGGCCCATAAAAGCATAGCCTCATCATCTGGATCATATCTTGATCCAATAAAAATATCATTAACACCCTGAATGTCTAACTTAAAATCTTTCTTATCTAAATGCAACAAGCTTTCAAAAATAAAAGATGCACTAAGGTCCCAGCCTGGAAAAATAATGATTCCTGCCTCTACGAGAAGTTGTCTTCCCCTTTGAGGGGTCATGTTCTCTAACTCAGAGTTAATCTCTGCCTTCAGTTTTCTAAGCATTTCTGCCTCATTCTCTGGTGTCACATCTGGCATTGCATCTCTTAATTTATTTTCTTTAAAATGACACAAAAAGGACTTAAACTCTTTTGACTTAACAAATTCATCACCTGATATAAAAGATGTATGCTCCTCTAGCCTAGCATTAGAATTTACATTCAATGTTGCTACAATTTTGTCTTCAGCATCTGGTTCATCTTACTTTTCTGGTACTCGAAGCTTGGAAACTATTTCATTCTCTCCAGAATCACTTTCCACATCTTGTTCTTCTCTTTACAGATCCCCAAGTCTTTGCTTCCTCTCTTCCAAACTTCTTTCCAAGTCCTCAACAACATTTACATGTTCTTCTAACTCTTTGTTCTTGCACGGGTCCTCATAGTCATCATACTCATGGAGATAATCTCCCAGGTTTTTTTCCTTTTCTGCTCATGTGGATGTAACCTTCAGGGTCGTAGTTCTTCCTTGGCATGTGCATATACAAATTGAATTCACCCACTAGCTTCTTATTTATGACTTCATAAGCTCTAGTAGAGACTATTCTGAAATGTCCGAATTGAAGAGTCCCAGGTAAGAAGGCTTGCTTGCGGGCACCCCCAAAGTGTTTTGTATTAGAGAAAATCAATTGTCTCACAATCTCTAAGTAAGCAATTCGGTCTGGCACAGGCTTTGGTAGCACATAGGGAGCACCTTCGAATCCAAAAACCCTAACAAATGTGAAATCTCTGCAAGTATACCAATCTCCCCAATTATGGCTGACTATTGTGTCTTTGTATTCATGTGGCCTAAGAAGTATTTTAATCACTTCTGAGAATGACCCTTCACATGGCACATTATAAACCCTGAATAGTGGTTTAACAAAAAATTCCTCAAATCTCACATAGTGAGATTTATCATTCCTCGAATCCCACAGTGACACCCAAAACTGTACAGGTTGATCCTATCCATCCTTGCCCTGAGGATTTAACCTTAAGCCATATGTCCATAGTCCTTTCAATCTTCCATAGAACAACACAATATGCATCAATAGTGAATAATGCTTGAAGGACTTGTCAGGGTTATTTTGAAGATTCAGAAAACCCTCATGCAGTTTGTTGACCGGATAGGTTGCATAATCAAACTGTCTTGGTTCATACCTTTGAATGTTTGTTGCAAGAACCAATGGCCCCATCCGTGCTACATCTGGAACTTCTATTCTCCCTACCTGTCTGCAAGCCATATATGTGTATTATAAATACTGTCTGAAAATATATGCATTGTATGGTGGACCATCTTCATTAGTTAGCTTCTCTTTCTCTGCCCTATGGATGGCTAAGTTCCATCGTTGATAGGTCATGTCCATGGTTATATATTCTTCTTCCAATTCCTCAAAAGATAGAGTCACCTCTGCTTCGTAACTCAAATCAAACACTTCGTAGATTGTGGTCGTATTGAAGCGAATAAATGCATCACCGTTGGGAAATTGGATGCATCCCTTCATAGCATTGGAGTTCTTAACCAAGGTTTTCAACAATTCAATATTTAAGAATACATTCAGAACTATGAGCTTACCCAAACCGGTAATCCAAATATTAGATATCGACATTGACTTCTATCTTTGTGAGTAATGATAGAGGAACAATTCATGCCCCCTAACCCTAGTCCAGACATCACCAATTTCCTTATAATCGTCCTCTAGTTGATCACGAATAGGCAAATTAACCTTAGACCTTCGACACTTAGCTTCTGGTGAGTTCATCTGGTCAATTATATCCAGATTCAACTTCCTCTTCTACATGCTTTCTCCACCTTTAGATTTCTTCGAGGCACTATCAGAGACTTCAATGAGCTTCCTCTTACCTTTAGAACTAGAACTCTCCATATTTGAATTTTTCAAGCCTCTTGAAATTCAATTCTCTACAGTTCAATTTCACTTCAATCTTTCTGTTCACTTCAATTTGTTATACAAATTCCTTGTACAAACTCCCATATATAGATTTGATACATTAGAAGCATTAACTCGATTGAAATCCTGCTATGATCTACTTCGTGCGAACACAGACATACTCGTTGTCTACATTTAATAATGGCGAGCTGATCCATTTGAAATCAGATTTTACAATGGCTAATCGACACAACTCCTCTTGATGATTCAATCACTTGGCACCACCCATATTGTACGCTTTTCCAATTTGTACATGCAATGATTATGCGGCTTTCTGTCTTTCTGATCGACGTAAGTTTCCCCGATCAATCCATCGGGCTTCGGCATAGCCGTTTTTCTTTCATTCCGGTGAAGTTGACCTATCCCAATGAATCCTCCTTCCTGTTCATCATGTTGCAAAGCTTATCGGGTGTCAGGACAACCTATATTATGTTTCTCTGATGATTCGATGATCTCAGGCTCCAGCTTGTCTATCTTTATGTTATTCGACCTATGTTCCCCCGATGAGGTCTCCTTCTTAGCAAGATCGTAGATAGCACCTGATGATATAAGCAATGAATAGATAGGATAGATGGTATGGATGAAGTGAAGCAAGATCATAGATATAATGGACATTGGAGAAAGGATAAGGGGAGATATAGTATGAAGAATAGAGTGGATGAAACTTTGCCCCCAAGCATAGAGGTCTCCATTTGCAAAAAAGCAATATGTAAGATTGTCACAACATCTAGCACCACCCAAATAAGTGTTCCTAAACTTTTCAAAAATAGAGACCCAAGGCACACTTAGAACGTCCAGAAAATTCAACCGAACATTCTAGTGACTATGAATCATATTTAAAAGGGAAGAAGAATCCCAAATTGGATATTTAGTCTTTGATTACCCATGTGTGTGCAAGTGTGTTCATTCCAGCTCACATGATCATTGTAATCTTCAGAATCCAATGTGGCTAGCTACATGAGTTACTCTAACTTCAAAAGCATCCCGGATAGAGCCTCGCTACCAGCGAGCGTCCATAACTCCAATGAGGTTATCGTTGTAATATCACAAATATTGCTCCATTGCCAGCCAAGCATCCATAGCTCTGATGGAGTTATTTGTATGTTCCCATAGCCAAGCATTTTGATGTTGCATTTCATTGCATTTTAATTTTTTTCTTGATATTTCTTTTCTTGATCATGCTTTTGATATCGTCTTTTTGCTCTTTATTTTTCTTGCATTGGCTTGTAAGTGGTGAAACTTACATGGGTTTGATAATTATAGTGGCACTGAAGCAAGATTTTAGATTTTTCACTAGCCATGTCTTCGACTAAGAGATCACAATGATTTGGAGAAATTGATTAAGTGTATGAGATATAGTAATCAAAAGATGCCGGTACCAAGATATGATAAGTGGTTCTTTTCTAGATTGAGTGTGTATCCCAACCAAAAGAAAATGTTAAAGAGGAACGACCTTAGATTCTGAAGCGTTTCATGAATAGATATCTAGGAAAAGGACTAAACATGAGATTCGAGCATGGGCAAGCATGTGACAAAATGACACAAATGCCTATTTCACAGATGATGAATTTATGCAAAGGATTAAATGAAAGGGATGGAAGGATATAAAAGAGGTGTTGGATAATAGATAGAATGTTTGAAGATTTGTGCGAGGATAGATGAAAATATATTCAAGATGAGTGTTGGTGCACAACTTGAGAAGTGATGAAGAGATGAAGAAAAATTAAATTTTGGGACATAAGGACCCAAAATAGATAAAGGAAATGATGGAAGAATAGTTTTGGAAAGATGTTTAGATAGATGGTTGAAAGAAGTTCAAAGATGTGTGCCTTTATTGATATTTCTTATGGATCATTTGAGGTGATGGATTGGTGGATGAAGGGAGGTAAGGACCCAAGATGGATGGAAAGGATGGAGAGTTTGACTTTGGAATGAAAGGACCTAAAATGTATTTGGAGGATGAAGAGTTTGACTTTGGAATGAAAGGACCTAAAATGGATTTGGAGGATAAAAGGATTCCTTGATCTTGATCTTTACTTGGAGAAGGATCATTTGAATTTGTGCTTTTCTCTTGATTTTGAATTATATTGGTGAAGGAGATGGAAGGGATATCATTCTCTTACTTAGGAGGTGGATGTTGAATGGGACTCTGCTCTTGAGATAAAAGAGGATCATTGTGGATGGAATACCAAAATCTTAGGGGATCATCATAAGATTCTTGATAGGTGGGATCTTGATAAAAAATGGGATTAGATTGGAGAGCCATGATATGTTGATCTGATCTAGGCTAGGACTCATTTTATTTGAATAAGCTTCTTCTTTTTCAAGTGACAAGGGATGGTCACACGAGTGATCAAAGTTTCAGTTTGGATAGGTTGATGTTGTTGACTTGATGGATACTTCATTTTGGATACTCTAGCTTACTAAGTCAAATAGAGGGTTTGTTTGATAGGCCCCTATGACAAAGCACGTCAAATGATATGGATAAAGTCTCCTGATATGGAAACTTGATTTGGCTAACTTGAATACCTAGTTAGGTATTGTTGTCATTGAGATAGTTGGATGATAAAATCTTGATCACTTGGTTTGATACTCCCATAATCTTGTTGGATGAAAGTCTTCCCTAAAAATAGTTGAAAAGCTAATAACCACCTCTAAAGGTGCTTTGTTGGATTTGAAAATCTCCTCCACCTATGGTTTCTCTTTTTTTGAACTGATTTTTTTTCCTTGTTGATTGATACTTTGCAAGATGTTTGATCATTTGTGACAAGAATACATAGCACACATGAAGACAATTGTCATCCTAATGCTAAACATTTAGTGTATGTTCTTTGAAGATGTGTTCAAATCCCCGATGTTTTCACTGGTTTGGATACAAATAAGACACACCAACTAGACTCTTTATTCAAGGGTCATCAGCAATATCATAGCCCACAACTCGATACTCCTTCAACTCAAACAGTCGTGTCACCCCCTAGGGGGTGCCCATTTTTTTGCCTTTTTCCATAAATTAACCCAAAGAAGATTGCTCCTCAATTGAGTAGTTATCTTGGGAGATGTATGGTGAGTGATCTCGGGGGCAGATTCTTCCCCACCCTTGCACTATGATATTGCCAATGTATGAAAACTAACTCGGCTCAAAGTTTCTACCTTTATGATTCGTAGTAAAGGTTTCATTCGGCGCGACAAATGATAAACTCAATTAAGAGGCTTCCCAACCTTTAGAACAAAGACTTTTTGCATCTTAAGGATACTAGGGGAAGGCTATCAAATACACACTGTCGTTGGAGGGGATTTTCATTAGCCTTCACATTTGATTATAGTGGGTTGGTAAACTTGGCTTTAGTCGTTGCCCACTTGGGTCATACCCTTCTCACTAGCCCCCTCAAGGCATTCGAGAAGGAAGGACCTCTAAAGGTTTTAATTGCTTGAAAGTAAATAAAGCATGAAAAGAGAGGGTTTGACTTTTTGGTCACCCAATTAAGGGGAGAGCATGTACCTACCACTCAAGACAAAGCACACAAAGTTCTTTTTACCCTTTCAAAGCAATTGTTTTCTACGTCCTAATTGGAGATGTTGCTCCAATCAAACATGGTGTTCTTTTTAGTCCCACATAGCAATGATTTTCTAAACTAGGAATTGGAAATCCTGGTCAACAAAATGAAAATTGTTGCAATAAAGCAAATTGCTTTGCAAAAGGGAGAAGTTGATTGTTCTTTTTAACTTGTAAATAAAGATGTTGATTGTTCTTTTTATTCTTGCAAGAAATGAAAGATCGTCTTGTTCTTTTTAGAGCCCAAATAAAGTGTGAGATCCTAACTTGCAAAAATGAGAAATTTGAGTTCGTGGTTCTTTTTATCCTTTGCAAGTGCGGTTATTTTTAAGCCCCAAAATTGAAGTGTGGTGTTCCTTTTAAGCTCCAAAATAAGATGTTCTTTTTATCTTGCAAAAATAGAAAGATGAGTTCTTTTTAAGCTAACTTAAGAAAGCAAGCAAAAATAACTAATTAACTCCTCCTTTAACCCTTAAAACCACTTGTTAGAATCCTGCAAGAAACGTGTTAGTGAAAATGAAAAATCCAAGGTGGGCTAGACAAGCCTAGAATTTTGAATTGTGTTACAAAAAGAAATTTTTTTATTTTTATTTTTTGTTGTCACATATGCGCTAAAACACAGTTCATATGCACTAAAATAGTCCACATATGCGCCAAAACACTTCACATATGCGCTAAAACTAAACTTCTTTTTTTTCCTCACATATGTGCTAAAACAATCGACATATGCGCTAAAACAGTTCACATATGAGCTAAAACAGTGTACATATGCACTACAGGATCAAGTATATGCGCTAAAACAGTCAATGTATGCATGATACTTTGTACCATGAATGCGCTGGAATAGGTTCTATATGTGCTAAAAGATTCTCTAAAAAATATGGGTCGAACCTATGCAAAAATGTTAAAAATTTGATCAAATTAGGGGTCTAGCCCCACGGTGGGTGCCAAAAATGTGTGCTCAGAAATGTGGAATCTACAAAAGAGAATAAAAAACATCAAACACACACATGAAATATTATGTTAGAGTTAGAAATCAAAATAGAAACTAAACTAAGTTAGCTTCAAAATCAAGAACCCCAAGCACGTCTCAAGTTCCTCTATCTCCAAGGATCTTCAAGATTCAAGTTGGCTCTCACTTGGAAGAGCACTTGATATTCTAGATGTCAAACTAAAGAACAAGACTGAAGAATATGACAAGATCAAAATGAATGCAACTAAGATCCTGGCTAGATGATCAAATGATATGAAAAGATGAAATGCAAGATGGAATGGAAGATATGAGATTAAGATTGATTCCAAATTGAAAGCTTAGATGTGCCAACTAAACTAGCATGGAGATTGCTATGAAATTGATATGTAATGGCTATAAATTAAGCTAGCATGAAAATGGGATTAGCATGATACTATCAGCATGATGAAAGCTAGATTAGCATGCAACTAAGATGATCTAAGTGCTTGAAGATGACAAATTCAGCTCCTTGATAACCTGCAAAATGATATAAGTTTGATGCACAAGATGATGGATCCTTAGATTGAATAAATGGGTTCTATTTATAGAGAAAACAGAGAAATGGATTGCCAAGATTGAGAAATCTTAGCAAGGGCTAGGATTGAAAGATCAATCCATGAGGGGGATTCAATCCAATCCCAAGTTGACAAATGTCACCTTGATATGGCTTAAGAGGATGCTAAGCAAGCATTAGATATTAAGTAAGCATTAGGGATAACCTCAAGAGATGACATCATTGGATAATTCTATTATCCAAGGGGGCATGCTATTGTCCAAGAGGTAAAATATCGTGCAAAGTTGAGGGATGGCCAAAGGGACAACCATCATGGGCTATGGCGATGTCTTGTAAGAGGCATTAAATTCCTTTGAAGACTTTGGAGGTTAACTTGATGAAAGTTAGAAATCCTTCAAGGCTTTTGTAAGAGCCTTACAAGTTTGGAAGACTCAACAAGTTATCTTGTTGAAGAAGGTAAGGTCTTCAACACATTTTGAAGACTTTCCCCAAATTTGGAGAAGTGACTCCCCCAAATTTAGGGAAGTGACATGATTAGAGGAATTAGGCTAGTTAATGATGGATCAGAGTGGTTCTAGAATAATATTAGCATGCTAATGGAAAGTGTAGGAGAATGCAAGTGGAGGGAAATAGGCATTTTTAGATAAAATAAAAGATTTATTTTATCCAAAAGGGGTGCAACTTGCATTTGTAGGATTTTACAAGTGGGGGGGACTATTCACATATAAATAATGATTTATTTAAATGCAAAGGTATTTTAATCAAATGTAAATTCAATTAAAACGGAAAAAAGGGGGTTTTAATTAAATAAATAAGCTTTATTTAATTAAATGGCTAAAGGGTACTTAAACAAACCTTAGTTTAATTAATAGGTTAGACTAGAAGAAAAGGATTTTAATCAAATCTTTAATTTGATCAATAGGTTGATTGGAAGAATAGGGATATTAATTAAACCTTAATCTAATTAATAGACGAATAAATGAGGATTAAATGAATAAAATGTATTTAATTAGTTGTGCAAGTTTTAGGTGTCTATATTTTGCCCCTCTTTGAAGCGACGTGGTCTCTTTGAAGTGACGTGTGACCACGTGTTGATTAAAAGAAAATTGCTTGATATGTCGCCAAGATTCTTGATATGGTGTTGACATAAAAATGATCGATATGAAGCCCTAGATATGAAGAATTGATTCGATATGAATATTCAATATGAAGCTGGTGTCGATATGAGACTGATATGAAATTGATATGAAGATTCGATATGATAATGCCCCCTCGGGAGATCGTTCGTGCACTAAAAGCATGAATGATCTCTCGAAAGAAGAATAATGTTATTTGTGTTGGCAAATGCACACTCCAATGAGACATTGTAGGTGATTGAAGGTTTTGTCATTGATGGCAACCTTACAATCTCATGACACCAGCAAGGCATTCCATCGACACTAGCAAGATCAGACTCTACACCGGCACTCAAACCACCAGCACCGACAGTGAAAGGAAGCATACCGACACAGAGGCTGACAGGATTTTTGTTGTAATATATTTTGTTTATTATTGTAAAATCATTATAAGCCAACTTGGAAAGTTTTAAAATGACTCTTATATAAAAGAGATCGTTGTAGAACATTTTGAAATGGATAGAGGAATGTAATTAGGCGAAATAAGGTAGAGCTTTTATGTGAAATATAGGTTAAGGGTTTATGTAAGAAGCAGAGCATAAACCAGTACTGGATCTAGAATTATAGATGCTATTTTGAAGTAGTACAAGACACTGGATTTATATAATCCATTTTGTAAGTCAGTGAGACTTCCTAATTTGTATTTGAGCAGTGAGCTCTAGGCACTTGGCCTTCCTGCATGTGCAAGCCCTTCTTGTAGCAGTAATATTCTCTTATTTGTCAGTAAGTGAATATTGTGGGTCACAATTCCCACTGAGGTTTTTCCCACACCGAGTTTCCTTGTTAAAATATTGTGTTATGGTGTGTTTTTCATGTGGTTGATTTTATCTCTGTTTATTGAATTACTTTTTGTTTACCGGTACATAGTATTAATATGCTTTACATGTTTTAAGTTAAGAAAATATTTTCACCGGTTAGATACTGATTCACCCCCCCCCCCTCTCAGTATCTGTGGGAATCCTAACAATTGGTATCAGAGCCTGGTCCTCTATTTTCAGAAGCCTGACAGCTTGAGGAAGAACTTGACACCGGTAGAGATGGAAAACTTGATGAAGCAACTTGAAGCAGCTCTCTCAGACTATGATGGAGAAAAATTGAAAAATATCAAACTTGAAGATGACCTAAAAGCAGCGCAGGATATTATTCAAGCACTTCAAGAAAATCTTACTATTTCAAGAAACAAGAGAAGAGAACTTTGTGAAAAGATGCAAAATGAGAATGATGAAAAAGAAACTCTTAATGATATGATAAACAAGCTGAAGCAAGAAAACATGACAACAAAGAATGAGATGTAGGACATGACTATGAGATTCTGTAAAGAAATTAAAGATAGAAAGAAGAATGAAGAAGATTTGACTAGAAGACTAAGTTATGCTGCAAATGAAAACACAAGACTTAGCTATGAAAATGATTTGTCAAAAATAGATCTAATGCACACACAAAATGACTCAAATGAACTGATGATGCAGAAAGAAGTCTTAGAAAGAGAACTAGATACTGCAAATCAACATAAAGAGAAATTCAAGAAAAGCTCATAAGAACTTGGTAACTTGTTGAAAAATAAAAAACCTAAAGGTGACACTTGTGGAATTGGCTTTGAAGTTGGAGAAAGCTCTGGTAACTAATAACATAGATAACACTAAAGGTAAACTGACAGATGGGAAAGCAAAACAACAAACAGAGCAACAAGCAGAGCAACAGGCTCCAGCATTGGAACAGGTTAATATAGAATCAGTACCATCGGCAACTACTGAGCAAAACAAACCATTGCTTAAGGAAATGGAAACACGGACTGACCTACCAAAGGTCACTGCAAGCAAGGATATTGCTCCCACCAGCGGAATTCAGAATGTTAGCTCCTCAACTGCAGGATCTAAATCAACAAATGTAACTGAAGCTCTTTTAGATTCTATAAAGAAAATAACAGATTGTAGTTCACAGGCATATAAAGCTATAGATGACACAATTCCAATTTTGAAGATGATAGCTCCAAAATGCAATGTAGATAATAAGGATTCTTTGAGTCAACTTGACACTTTGTCTAAATATATTACTGACAACACAATGATAGTTGAGCAAATAAAAGAAGAAGCATTCAAAGAGAGGTTAGAAAAAAGAAAAACAAAAATTCTTTGAGGAACAAATAAAGAAGTGTACAAGGCAGTTTGACACACTTCTACTGGAATTGTGCAGCACACTTAAGGAATTCAAAACTTTGTACAGAGACATTTATAAGACAAACTTTTTGACAGTTGACATAGACAAGAAAATGAGCAAGATACAAGAGGAAATTAATATGCTAGCTGACAATTTTATTAATTCATCTGATTCATTATCAATTTTTGAGCAGAAGATAACAAGTTTTGAGGAAGAGTTAATAAAGCTAGAAAGAGAAAAGGAGAAAATAAAAAGTAAGGATAAGGATCTGAAATGGAGATTAAGTCCAAAGTTGGACTACCTCGCAGGTTTAAGGAAAGAAATATCTGATGCATTAGTTCAAGGACAGAAAACACTGGCAGAGCAAATGCAACACCTCACCGGTACAGTTCAAAGAACAGAGGCAGCAATAAAAGACAGTAAAAAGTTTCTTGAAAGCCTAAATTTGGTTTTGGCGGATCTTTTTCAAATTATAACCACCTGGTTACAAGGTTGAGACAAGAAACCATACTCTATTGACACTTTGACAACCTTTGTCATTGATGCCAAAGGGGGGAGTAGTGGTATGAGAAAATAATCAGCTAAAGACTCATCTACTCAGGGGGAGTTCACACATTTTTGGTAACATATTTTTGGACTACACTTTTTTGAATTTTCTCATGAGTGTTGCCATCAATGCCAAAGGGGGAGATTGTTGGCAAATGCACACTCCAATGAGACATTGTAGGTGATTAAAGGTTTTGTCATTGATGGCAACCTTACAATCTCATGACACCGGCAAGGCATTCCATCGGCAATAGCAAGATCAGACTCTACACCGACACTCAGACCATCGGCATCGGTAGTGAAAGGAAGCATACCAGCACAGAGGCCGATAGGATTTTTGTTGTAATATATTTTGTTTATTATTGTAAAATCATTATAAGCCAACTTGGCAAGTTGTAAAATGACTCTTATATAAGAGAGATCATTGTAGAATATTTTGAAATGGATAGAGGAATATAATTAAGCGAAATAAGGCAGACCTATTATGCGAAATATAGGTTAAGGGTTTATGTAAGAAGGAGAGCAGAAACCGGTACTGGATCTGGCATTATAGATGCTATTTTGAAGCAATACAAGACACTGGATTTATATAATCCATTTTGTAAGTCAGTGAGACTTCCTAATTTGTATTTGAGCAGTGAGCTCTAGGCACTTGGCCTTCTTGCATGTGCAGGCCCCTCTTATAGTAGTAATATTCTCTTATTGGCCAGTAAGTGAATATTGTGGGTCACAAATCTCACTGAGGTTTTTCCCACACCGGGTTTCCTCGTTAAAATATTGTGTTATGGTGTGTTTTTCATGTGGTTGATTTTATCTCTATTTATTGCATTACTTTCTATTTACCGGTACACAGTATTAATATGCATTACATATTTAAGTTAAGAAAATCTTTTCACCGGTTAGATACTGATTCACCCCCCCTCTCAGTATCTATGGGAATCCTAACAATTTAAAAGATAGAAGAGTGAATAGTTGATGACATGTATGGGTTTGATAAGATTGATCAGATTGATTGGATTGAGATAAGATTGATAAGAATGAGATCAAGTCTGGTTTCAGGAATGACACCTTCTGTATAAGACAAAGATGATCAAAACGTCTGGTTTCAGGAATGATATATCTCGTATAAGACCTGGTCAAAACATCTGGTTTTAGGAAAGATACATCCTGTATAAGACATGATGGAATGGATCTGATGAAATGGATTGATAAAATTGATAAGATTGAGATCAAGTCTAGTTTCAGGAATGACACCTCCTGTATAAGACAAAGATGATCAAAACGTCTGGTTTTAGGAATGATATATCTTGCATAAGACCCGATCAAAACGTCTGGTTTTAGGAAAGATACATCCTATATAAGACATGATAGACGAGAGTTGGATGAATGATGAAGATATGAAAGTAAAGTAATATTCCATGATGATGCGAGAGATATGCATGTGATGGATGCAATGATGAATGTGCCTAGATGATGATGATGATATGCAACTAAATGTGTTGGTGTAAATAAATATTCATTATGGATATTATTACACTTTACTTAAGTTAACTTAGGATAATGCATCTCTTCGTAGTTTGGATTTGAGACACTTAGGGAAGTGTGCACACAGGGATAGAGCTTGTAGGAGAAATTTCACCTTTTGTGGTCTTGTTTTGTTGTTACACTCCACATTCGGTGGGTCATTCACCTCTTGTGGAATATTCATTGTACTGGTTAATCCAGTTGGTCATTTGCATATTGATGAGAATACAGTTTGTTCTTGTCATTCTATTGTCTCTTTTTTTTATGCTTTTCATTGTGCCCTTGATCTTGGCAAAATCTCACATGGTATCAGAGCCATTGGGGCCTCATTGATTGGTTTTTGGAGACATCGTGGAAGGCTTCTATTTTTGGATCTGAGGAACTGTGCTTTTTGGAGGCATCTTGGAGCATTTTCGACCTCACCATTGCGTATGGGAGGTCGTTTCCATAAAAATCGAGTATAAATTCGACCTATTTTGGTGAAAAATGATTTTTGGGTGTGGAGGAAATTTTCTGCCCAATTCGGGCAGTACGGTACAAAATTTTCGGATTTTTTTCAAAAAAAAAAAAAATATTTTTTTCTGAAAAATAATTTTCCAGCTGAAATTTTTTTTTGAAAAAAATAAAAATTAAAAAATTTGAAAATTGTTTTTGGGATCCGTACCTTTTGCCTAGTCAGCAGCACACAGTCAGCGTCCAGTCAACATTTTCTTTGGAAATTCACAGACCCCTCTCCATTGAGTTGTTTGGTTTTTTGGGCCAACTTTGGAGGCTCATAACTTGTTCAATTTTGCTCCTTTTTGGGTGCAATTTTTTTTTTATTTGGGCTAATTTTTCATGCTCTTCGCAGTGGTGTGGTTATTTTCTAGTTTTGGTGCACAGGTTTTTCGGAATTTTTGGATTCTCTCAGCTGTACCTGTCCAATCCCCAATTTTGCAACTTCAAAGGCCTCGTTTGAGCTCATATGACCTCCTTTTTAGGTGTCATTTTTTTTTTAAATGCATGCTTTTTCGTCTACTTTCATAATCTATGATCAGATTTTAGAGACTTTGAGTGGAAGTTGTACTTTCAGATATTGGTCTTATTTGGCCTATTGGGTACTTGTAAAGTGCTTGGATCTTAGTTTAGATCTCTTGCATTATTAGTTTGAGTCTCTTTTGGTCTTATTGAGGCTGTTGTAAAATTGAAATCAGAAGCCCACTTTGCCATTTTTTGCAAGTGGCCCATTATATACGTACTAAGTATAAAGTGCCAAATCATCACTTTTGGTGGGGGTTCTTTGATTGAGTGAATTTGGGGGGTGTCTTGTGTGATTGTGCCTCTCTTTCATTGTGCTCTTTCATTTTTTGTTGCAATGAGTGCTCATAAATTTCCACCTTTAACTCCACATAATTATGCATCATGGAAAATTAAAGTATGGAGCAAATTAACGGAAAAAGGTCCCACACATTACATAGATGGAACAATAGCAGCAGCACCTGATCCTAAGGCTGATCCTAATGCTCAGTTAGAATGGCTCACTAAGAATTGCATGGCTCTTGGAACTTTGCACAAGTATGTATCAGATGACCTCATTTTTCACATTGAGAAGTGTACAACAATAAAAGAGGCTTGGGATATGTTTCAGAAATTGTATGGTCAAGTTGATGAAATTAGAGGTTACAAAATTGACAATGAGCTCACCAACTTGGATCCTAAGAGTTTTGATACAATCCAAGATTATGTCACCAAAGCAAATGAGCTAAGAGCAAAGCTTAAGGATTGTGGAATTGACAACAAGGATGCTCAGTTGATATTCAACTTGTTGGACAAGCTTGCACCAGAATATGCAGCATTTGTGTCTAGCTTCCAAACTCATCGTTTGACAGTGGCTAGTTCCTATGTTATGCCTTCATTTGATGCTTTCACTGAAATGTTGATATTGGAACAATCTAAGTAGTTGAACATGGGACTTCTCAAGTCTTCAATGTCCAAGGCTTTGGTGGCTAATCAAGGGAATCAAGGAAGTCAAGGCAAAGATTCCAACGAGAAGAAGAAGCACTCCAAGTCTAAGCCACAACAGGAAAAAGGACAATCATCCTCTCCATCACAAGGCGATTTTTCATCCTCTTCCAAGAAGGGGATGCCACCTAAGAAGGATAAACCAACTTGTGCATATTGCAAGAAGTATGGTCATGATGAGCATCGATGCCACACAAAGCAAGTTGATGAATTAACTAATCTTCTTAAGAAAAACAACATCAACTTGCCATTTGCCTACACAAAGAAGGATTCATCTCCTTCCTCTTCCTCACATTCTAAGGGAAAAGGGCAAGCATTTATGGCTACAACAGGTTCTTCACAGCAATGGATACTTGACTCGGGTGCCTCATATCACATGGGTTCTACAAAGGAGCAATTTTCTTCATTGGAGCCATCTAAGGTACCTCACATTTACATAGGTGATGATACACAAATAGAGGTTGAAGGGAAAGGTTTGGTTGAGATGGATGATGGAACTTTTGAGAATGTTCTCTATGTTCCTAACTTGTCTACCAACCTTCTTTCTATCTACCAAATCACTCACTATGGGAATGGGAAAAAGGTTGAGTTTACACCAGATTCAGTTGTGGTAAAGGAACTTGATGATGATGCCTTGGTAGCAGTGGGACAAGTCAATGACAACTCAAGGCTTTATTCATTCTCCCACTTTGTGCCAAGTTCACCTTCTAGGGCCTTGCTTACTCTTTCAAATTCTAAAAGTAAGCTATGGCATGAGCGGTTTGGTCACCTCAACTACCGCTATCTTCAGCAGCTCAGCACTAAAGACATGGTCACGGGTCTACCTCAAATCAGTTTTTCAGAGGGTGTATGTTCAGGTTGTTCCATGGGCAAGCATCCCAAGGAGAATTTTGATAAGGGGAAAGCTTGGAGAGCTTTGGAAGTTGTTCAACTTGTTCACAACAATGTAGCAGGTCCATTTCCAGCACCTTCATTTAGCAAGGCCCGCTATGTCCTCACCTTGGGTCTACTTTCTCATTCATAAGAGTGAAGTATTTGACAGGTTTCAGGACTTCAAGACTTGTGTGGAGAAGCAATTCGGGAAAGTGGTAAAGATTCTTCGTACAGATAATGGAAGGGAATATGTGAACAAGAGGCTTGAGGATTTTTGTACACTTGAGGGAATTGACCTTCAGCATTCTATTGCATACACTCCATAGCAAAATGGAGTTGTAGAACGCAAGAATAGAACTCTCAAAGAAATGGCCACACACATCCAGAATTGGGTTCCTCACAAAGCTTTGCAAGGTATTACTCCTTTTAAAGCTTGGGCTGGTAGGAAACCAATTGTGAGACATTTCAGAGTCTTTGGGTGTCCAGCATGGGCTCGCATACCTCCACAGAAGCGCAAGGCATTGGAACCTCAGAGTCGGCCTTGCATATTTGTTGGATATCCTGAGGGTGTTAAGGCATATAGACTGATGGATCCTGAGACACATGAGGTGTTCATCGAGAGGAGTGTTCACTTTGAGGAAAGCTCTCCTAGCTTAGCCTCTCTATCTCCTCCACCTCCCTCCATTGTGGATAGTGATGCTAGTGATTCAGATGATAAGACTCCTTCAACTTCGAATCATAGGGTTACACCTCCGCACGGTCCACTTGTAGTTGAGGAGCCTCATTCTCCACCTCCACCTAGACCTCGTTGGGCTCAACAGACACTTGAGTCTGCGGGTTCTCTTGTTGGAGATCCTTCAGATACATGGAGAACTCGATCACAACATCAAGATCTTCCACATGCATTCATTGCTACCACTTCCGATCCACAAACATTTAGGGAAGCATCAAGGGTTCTTGAGTGGGACCAAGCTATGGAGGAAGAGTATAGTTCCTTGTTGAGGAACAACACATGGGATTTAGTCCATTTCCCTAAGGGGAGAAAGATGGTTCGATGTAAGTGGATCTATCAAACCAAGTATGCAACGGATGGTAGTGTGGATAAGTACAAGGCTCAGCTTGTTGCAAAAGGTTTCTCCCAAGTAGCAGGTGTTGACTATACTAAGACCTTTGTGCCCGTAGCCAAGATGAACTCCATTCGCTTGACACTTGCTATTGCTGCAGCTCATGGTTGGGTTGTACATCAAATGGATGTGAAGAGTATTTTTCTTCATGGTGATCTTGATGGGGAGATTTATATGGAGCAGCCACAGAGTTTCATCCAGGATACTTCCTTGGTTTGCAGACTAAGGAAATCTCTCTATGGCCTTAAGCAGGCCCCCAGGGCTTGGTATGCCAAGATGGATTCCTTTCTTCTCTCAACAGGGTTCACCAGGTGTCATTTCGATCCGAATATCTACATTTTGCGATAGGTTGACTCTCACTTGATACTTGTGCTCTATGTTGATGATTTGACCATTACAGGGAGTACCACATCCATCATTAGCAGGGTCAAATATGCTTTGCATGACAAATTTTCTATGACTGACTTGGGTCTTTTGCACTACTTTCTTAGGATCGAGATTTTACAGTCACCTTTCGGGATTACACTATCGCATCCCAAGTACACTCTTGATCTACTTGCCTGCTTTCACATGGCTGATTGTAAGCTTGCACCGACTCCCTTTCTTTCAGGAGTCAAGCTTGAGGCTCATTGTTCTTCTCCACTAGTTGATGCCACTTTATATCGTCAGCTTGTGGGTAGTCTCATCTACTTGACCCATACACGCCTTGATATTTCATTTGCAATTGGCATGGTTTCTTGCTTCATGTAGGAACCACATGAGCTTCATTAGAAAGCCGCCAAATGCATCCTTCATTACATCTAGGGTACATATCACTATGGGATTCACTATGCAGCAAGTATAGGACTTCGCTTGGTTGGTTACATAGACTCCGATTGGGCTGGCGATCTTGATGATCGTAAGTCTACTTCAGGTTACAGTTTTTACCTTGGTTCATGCCCCATTTGTTAGCAGAGCAAGAAGCAACATGCTATTGCTCTCTCTTCGACTGAGGCTGAGTATCGAGGCGTTGTTAACGCAGTGACTGAGACCATTTGGCTTCAACAGATTCTCATAGAGTTTGGGTTCACCACTCCACGGCCGATAGTTCTACATTGTGACAATCAGAGTGCTATTGCAATCTCGAAGAACCCGGTCCAACACCAGCAGACCAAACACATCGAGATTCACATGCACTATATCCGAGAGTTGATCAGGAGCAGGTCATTGATTTGCAGTATTGTCCTACAACGGAGCAGGTTGCGGACATATTCACCAAACCTTTCACCGAGAGTAAGTTCCAGTAGTTGCGAGCTCTCTTGGGGGTGCAGGATGTGTCATTAGGGGGTGTCGGCTGACTTCTCCTTCCTCGCTTATGGGGGGGGACTTTTTCCTCTTTAAGGTTTTGTCCTTCTTCTTTGAGAGCCTTTTGTACTTTCATCTCTCTTTTGGGGGGGATTTTTTTCCCAGTGGGTTTTCTCCCTTTCTCCGTTTGTGAGAGATTGCATTGCATAGTTTTGCTTGCATTTGCATATTGTACATGGGTACCTATCAGGGCCTAGTAGTTGGGACCCATCTTGCATTGTTGACTTGAGTCTTCATTTCCCTAAGTTGCACTTAAGGGGGGGTGTTGGTGTAAATAAATATTCATTATGGATATTATTACACTTTACTTAAGTTAACTTAGGATAATGCATCTCTTCATAGTTTGGATTTGAGACACTTAGGGAAGTGTGCACATAGGGATAGAGCTTGTAGGAGAAATTCCACCTTTTGTGGTCTTGTTTTGTTGTTACACTCCACATTTGGTGGGTCATCCACCTCTTGTGGAATATTATATTATTTCTCCTACCTACCCCTAATATTTCTTACCTACCCTTGTTTCTCATTGAGCCACATGTCATGATTGTGTGCTCGTACATCCATATGGCCTTGCCTATATAAGCAGGCCTATATTCATTGTATTGGTTAATCCAGTTGATCATTTGCATATTGATGAGAATACAGTTTGTTCTTGTCATTCTATTGTCTCTTTTTTTTTATGCTTTTCATTGTGCCCTTGATCTTGGCAAAATCTCACAAAACGACATGGTATGATAATGCAACTAAATGCAAATTTTAGGAATGATCTGAAAAATGCACCTAAGCACTTAACAATGATATGAAACTTGATATGAAATGCACTCTCATTCTTGATATTGTCACATTTTCAATCAAATTAGATATGCTTCCTTTTTATCATCATTGAGCCTTTGATAGGTTGAAAGTTGATACAAGCATCATGGTAGAATTGAACCATGATGACCTGAGTATAACTTACATGGGTTTTGATATTCCAAGATAGCACAAGCATCGAGGTATAATTAAACCATGATGACCTAAGTGCGGCTTGTGTAAATAGACAAGAGTTAACCTTTCTCCTATGCAAATTGGAAATGTCCTCGGTGATATGCCACCAGATCACATCATAGAACAAATTTGCATAGTAAAAAGGCTTCACTCACAACCAACAAACAAAGAAAATATCATACTCCTCCCTTGCTTCTATCATTTCAAGACATCCTTGAGTCGCTTGGGAGACATGATAAGCAAAAATCGAAAACAACTATAGATAAACATGCATGCCATCATTGGAGCTTCAAAGATTTTAAGTTTTGAAAAGTTGTTGGTTGAGATCTAAAGTGAGGTGTTTGTGTGCCAGGACGCCCCCTATTTTGGCTTATTATAGCTAATAAGAGGGTTTATTATGCATCTCCATATTGAATACATCAAGTCTCATCAACACTAGCAACATGGTTTAAGTTTGTAGTAGATTTAAGTGAGTGGAGTATATTTATTAAGTTTTATGAGTCACATCCAAGCAAGCATAAATCATTAACATCAATTTGGGGGTAGTTTGGAATGTGTTTGACATGTATTTACTGATTTTTGAGTGAAGTGTCTTCTTTTTCTAGGATGGCCTCTTGTTGAGCATATTTGGAGCAAAGGAAAGCCAATATCCTCACGGTTTTGTGTTAGTTGCAATAGGTTTTCATCATCAATTTTGGTTAAAGTTTTCAAGATTTATGATATTTGAATCAAGTTTTTGAGTGAGGTGCTTGGATATGAGGCTGGCCCCTCTTAGACAATTTGGGAGCCAAAGGAAATTACTATAACTATTATTTGGTGTTATTCCAGTCAGCTTCATCTTCTGTAGTGGAAAGGACAGTTTTTGGTTACTAGTTTTAAGGGTTATTTAATATATTTACGAAGAGATTTTCTGAGTTAGCTGCCTACTTGTCTAGGTGACCCTCTCTGAGCCATATTTGGAGCTAGGAGGCCTATGTTAATGATGCTTAGCCTTGGGGTTGAAAGGCTCTTTCATAATGATGTAGGATCATCCATGGTTCATGGCAATCTTGCATCAACCAAAAACATTTTCTTTTTAGTTTGTTTCTTATTTTGCAATTTCAACATTTCTTTGCATTTGCTCACCGGATCTTGCAGAGCTGGATTTCGTTCATGGACATTTTAATCTACCTTATCCTAAGTTCGCGAGATATTTGGATCTTTTCTCGACAAGTTATCACTTCCGAAATTTGAGACAATTTTCTGGCTTGGAACATCGGAACCGCTTGGACCTATTTGTTATTGGCGAATCTTGCAGATCACTTACAGAGCTTCAATTGTTGTTCCAACATTCCTTAGCATGTGGGCGACCTTCCCTTGGGTCTGCACTTCCTTCTATTAATTTTCTAGAAAGATCTCTTTGGCAGAGGCTGACCTTGTTGTTTTACACGTTACACCTTGTTCATCGACATTTGTTTCATCTTGGGCCGACGCAGATCATTCTTGATCATCATATAAATCAATGTAATTAAGCATTTAGAAAGAAGTTATCCAAACATATAAGATAAATCATAAGGTTAGGAGTTCTAGAGTTGGCTCGCATTCTTGCTTGAGCCTAGATATCGTATTTGAGTGTGTATGTAATCAGGCATGTGTGTCGAACTTGTGAGCCCATATGTTATTTGCAGCTTGTAATTGATTTTCATGATATAATAAAGTTTGTGCATGATCCAGACGGTTCTCTTTGAGGACCCTCCTGTTGTGACTACACCACATAAACAACAGTTCATATAGATATTTTATCATAGTATGAAAGGTTGAAGTGAGTACAAAGCCAAATTTGAAGCAAATCGGTTTGAACCAATTTTTAAAGAGGATGAATTCTCAGTACAGGCATTGACTGCTACCTCCAGAATTAGACTTGCAACACTATTCTAGTTTATTCACTTCATCTTATTTACCTTGTGAAAGGTCAAGTTTCATACTATAACCTAGAGCCATCAAATGGGTATGTCCGCTTTTAGTTGTACTTGTGAACTCATTGTTATTGAGGTGAAATCAATATTTGTTATAGTTAGAGTATATATTAGATTTGAAAGCTTTATAATTAGATCTTGATAGTAGTAAAATAATTTATTTAGAATCAAGTTATCATTTCTTCATTTCAATCTAGGAGTTTGTTACTATTATTGTTATGCATTGGAAAGAACTCAAAAACATCAAACAAACAAACAACAAACCATTTTGCAACTTTTGTGTAGCTCTGAAAGAACATCAAGAAAATTAAAATATAGTATTTTTAAACTAAAATAAACAAGAAAATTGCATTTATAGTGTTCCATTTGGGGTAGGACATTACAAAAACTTCCCGCAATAAAAGAAAAATGTCCACCTTATTTCCCCCTAAATCCAAGAGGGAAATCAAGAAGCGAGAGGTGATGTCTAAATTAACTTTTTAGCAATTTGTGGTGGTCAAGGATTCTCATTCCAAAATCATGTGAATGGCCTCATTAGTAATGAGCCCCAAAATCGAACTAATGGAATGTAGGCATGGGTTAGAGATATAACCCAAAAAGGCCATCAACCTTTTGTCATGATGTAGGAGAACTTGAGTATGCATGATCAAAGCCAAGGTTAAAATGGCAAGTCATCTTCATATAAATAGGCAATTGAAGACACATAGTGATATCCTTTGTAGGCCACCTAAGATTTGGTATGAATTTACCCTGCATTTTATTGCCAAATCAAGAGTTTATTTACCATTCTCGAGAGAGGTGATTGAATTTGTCCTTTTTGACTCACTCTAGAGTTTCATGAAGGGTCCTCATCGCAGTCACAAATGGTATCATTATTACTTATCATGCTCGAGTGGGATTATGGCTAGTGTCAATAGATTACACTTCACTCAAAGCATAATTAACCATGGAGAGTAATGATGATAGTATCAAATATCACATTGAGATTAGCCTTTAGATGTCAAATCACCTAGTGCAAACCTTCCCATTCTATGAAATGATTAGAGTCAAAGTCTCATCCAATCGTAGGAGACCTAACTGCCCAAAAGCTTTTCCATATGTCGCCAAATTTTCCAAGGCATCTACATCCATGTTTACTTCATTATAGACAAGGTTTAAATTATATTCCTTAAAGAATTTTAGGAGCACCAATGTTCTACCCACCATTACATTGAGTCTCCAACTAGGCGTGGCTCTCGTCCTAAGAACATTAATAGGTAAAGTTGAATCCCCTTCAATGTTGAGTCTATTAATCTCAATATATTTACAAAAAAACATACCTTTGATAAGTACATTAACTTCTACCATATTGTTTGAGTCTTTTTCCAACAACACTACTAGCCTATCAACAATCTCCCCATCCCACATTCTAATAATGCACTTGGCACCTGAAGGCCAAGGCTTCCTATGCAAACCTCCATCAAAATTTAATTTGAACCATCCAAATTTGGCAGGGTGTCATCTTGTCGAGCTTCACATATTTGAAGTGTCATTTTTACTAGCTCCAACAAAAGGAGGGATGTTAAGCCCGTGCCAATTAAATCTCATTCTATCATCCTAGTCAATGAATATATCTTGACTATTTGAAGTCCCTTTAGCTTGATTATTAACAACTTCTGCAACATCTACCTCCAAAATTGTTTGGAAATGAGCCCATGGACATTTCTTTGTCCTCAAATATCCTACGATTTCTTTCTTTCCAAATCTCTCAAATGAGAAGAGAGAGACTTTTCACCCATAGGCCCCCAAGAAGTCTTGTGCTTGTCATGTCTAGACAACTTTTAAATAGGCTAATTATGTCATTGGATAGATCGTCGTTATCCATCCTAATTTTGTGCATAGTCATCCCCAACATTCTTATGCAAAGGGGCATCCCAAAATAATATGATCTACTGATTCTTCTTCACTTTTGCATATCACACACCAATTTGGTCCTTTAAAGCCCATCTTCCTAAACTTCTTAGTCATCAAAATTATTTTTGGATCGTTGCCTAGGTGAACATTCTTGCCTTTGGGAGGCATGTTTACTCAAGTAAAGTTGTATTGGGATAACCAATTTAGCCTATTCTTCCAGACTTGCCACCACCTTGTAACCATCCCTGGCATTAAAAGTGTCATTTTTTAACCCTACCTATATCACTCTATTTGTATTGTTCCTAAAAACAATCCTTCTTTTCGAGATAACATCATTATTCATTATTCATCATTATTCATAATGATATTATCATGATTCATGTCTACTTTGTTAGGTTGGGAATAAGTTTTCTCATTATATAAAGCTCCATATTTACTCAATGTTATCTTAGGAGACATATCATGAATAAAATGCATAACATCATCTTGTTTAAAAATATGTTGATGTTTAAGATAAGATCTTGGAGAATAAGGAGGATTTAAAGTGATAGATGTACTAAAATTAACATCCCTACCTTGTCCCTCTTGCACCAAACAATCTTTGTGAGAAGAGGATTCATCATTACTCTTTAATGTTGCATCTTCATTAGAGAGATCATTATTAGGAGCATTAATGGTAGGTCAATCCGAGGAGTTTATACATGCGGAAATGTGCTTTGAATATTGAAATTAGGACATTATTAGGATTAATTAGAATACAATAAAAAAGGGGCGCGCCTAGGGTTAAGGGCCCAATTTTATGACATGTGAATTGTTGAGAGAGGACTTTAGATTTAATTAAATTAATAATTAAATGCCTAAAGGAGCCTTATAAATGAAATTGGACACACTAAGACATGTGTTAACTTGAGCATGGAATTGGACAACCCTAATTAGGGGTGTACAATTTACGACGCCACACATACAAAGGAGGAAAATGGTGTTGTTTTATAGAGGTTTGTTTAGGTCAAACACTGGGTTGAAATCAACCCTTGAATGAAATTGATAGGAAAGCTTTAAAGTAAAATTTTGAATGTTATACCTCAAGCTTATCGTAATTGATGATGAAATTCTCTTTGAATGTGATCACAAGTGTTGATGCAATAACATGACAAGACATGAAATGACATAACCGAATCAATCATAAACACATGCTTGCATAAATATTATCGCAACTTGTTGCTCCATGATGCTTAGATATGAAGAATTCTTGAAGGATATGGTGGGATGAAATGTTACCTCGATGCTTGTAGGTGTGAGTGGATGGTAAAATGAATGTATGAATTGATGAATGTGAAAATTAATTGAAAGAATGTGTTCTTATATATGATTCTCAAGGTATTTCATAGATTAGGTCGACCTCAAATGTTCATTTTGATGTATCAAGATCTGGAACCAACTGGCGAGAAATAAGTACCAACATATCCAAAATTGGGCCCAAATTAGGGGGACAAGAATGCCCAAATGTCCTTGTCTAGGACAAGGGTGCCCGGGCACCCTTGTCCAACCAAAACAAGGTGAAACAAGTGTGAAACATGTGCATTTGGTCCTAGGATAGGGGTTCAGATCACCATATAATCAGATTAATTCAATTTTGTAGTATAAAGGCTAAAAATACACTTGGAAGAGAGCTAGGAGGAAACACACCAAGGAAAATGCACACAAAGAAGTGTAAAGTTATAAGGAGTTATAATTTATGACATTGCAACTAGTTAGTGATAATGACCTAGCTACCATGGATTTATTTTGGAGGAGATTCTTCATTAAAGGAAATCACATGGATAAGGATGATGAACACAATGGTTCTACGATGAGTTTTGGGAAAGGTCTTAGGATGATAATCCAAATTAGGCAAATGATTTCAATATTCATATGGATAGGGAGTGTCTCTTTCCTAAACCAAATATGAAGAGGAGGATTTTATGAGTAGCTTCTGACAATCTGTATGCAAAGGGTATCAAGTATGTGGCAATAGATGATTTCAAAAAGTACATCACCTTATGTCAGAATAAATTGTTACATATAGTATGGATATTGAGACTGTCATGTCATGAATTTTTCTACTATTCCTATTGCAAATTAGTCCATAAGGATGAAAATGAAAACAGACGGATTGAGGTAATGTATGGAGCTACAATTGTACATTTTTGTAAGTATTTTTCCAGCAGTATAGAGGTCAAATAAATAGCTAGTTCCAGACAATTTATGGACTATATTAGTGGATGAAAAATTTGTTATGATAGTTCTAATAGTAGAAAAAATTAGATCCAAAAATCAACAAGGGTATTAGGAGTTTTTTGGTATACGTTACCCAATGTTTGTGCAGCTTTACAATTTGGGAGTTGAGCCAGGATAGATAAGATTATGAATGAAGTGAATTAAAGAAGATGACATGGAAAAGTTGGTTATACATATAAGATAATAAAAACCAAGCTAACTTAGCATATGTGCACTACTCAGAGTTTCTTCAAGATTCTAGGAAAAAAGATGCAACATCACATAAAAGATAAGATCTAGACTCCATATGTATTTTGACAAAGTTGATTATTTTGATATCATGATATTGGAATCAAAAGTTTGCAATAGCTTTAAGATGGAAAATTTTGATAAAGGGGGACTTTTTATGTCCCCTTTTCTAAAAATAAAGTCTCCACTTTCCCAAAATAGTAAGTCAACTTTGACGGGATACATCAAGAGAAAATATTTATATTATCCAAGCATAAAAAAATCCTCTAGTAAACTAAATATTAATTTTAATACGCCAAGTAAAATGGTTGTGGGATTTTCAAATGGTTCCTTTGGCATCTTTGATATTTATTGACTTTTGTATTGTTTTTATTGTTTATGATGTTCTTCGCGACAATTATCATAAAATAATAAATTTATTCACATGCAATATTCCTCCCAAAATTTGTGTTGGATTTGCATGAAGTTCAAATATGGGACACATTTCATTTTTGCATCATTATATGTTTTCCTCTTGAACAAAGCTTTGTGCTTGTTTACTTTATTGGCTAATAAACCATTGGAGTTGGAGGCTTGTAGATAGGATGTTCATGGTTTCAATGATGATCTAAGGTTAGGATACTAAGGTTTTCTGAGTGCAATCTCATTGAGAGGTTACCATTGTGCTTAAGGATTCAACAGTTTCAACAATTTTTAGAGTTTTGGCTTGCAAGTGTGATTTTCAAACTTTTTTAGTGGTTTTCTTTATGTTTGGTTTGCAGAAGTTATTGTTGGTTGTATGGATGTCATTTTTCTATTTTGCGGTTGCACATACCTATTTCAAGTCATGGGATTAATCTATGCAAATTTAATGAGGTTTTTGTGAGTTGCTTTGCAATTTCTAGTATTTGTTGTAGGTTGTTTGGCTCCATTTCTAGGTGTGGATTGAATAAATTTAATTGTTTCTATTGTTTACATTTTTTTTTCCTAATTTAATAGCCCCTTCAATGTACTACCATCATAAAATTTAACTAAGAAAGGTTTCTAAATGCTTTGGCATGAGATTTGATGTAGTCGAGTGTTAGATTGTTCTATAAATTGCAATCTTTCTTATGGGCATTTAGATTGTGTTATTTATAGTAGAAAAGGGTTGGAGAATGTTAGAAAACATTACCAACTCCTACTTTTTATGTATATTATTAATAGATATAAATAAAAAAATCCATCGAGGAAATTACACCTTTTGGCAACAACAATGAGAGAAAACTGAGAGGGGGGGGGGGGTTGAATCAGTTTTCTACGGGAGCTACAAACTCAACCACAAATACAAATCTGATGAACTGCAATAATAAAAAAAGATAAGAAAATTGATAACACAACACACAACACCAAGATTTTGACGTGGAAAACCCGGTTAAGGGAAAAAACACGGTGGGAACCCACCCACAATAAGATGATACTCTGCAGTAGTATGTGAAAATATTACAATGGGGAATGCACTAGCATTTAGGCACACTGCCTAAAGCTCACTACTCAATATAATAACCTGGAAGGCTACAACCCTTAGGGAAGTCTCACTGACTTACAACAAGATTTGTATTACAATCTGAAAGGAATGAACTGAAAGAATAACATCTTCAAATGCCTGATGATAGTTTTGATTAAGCACAATTGTCTGCTCTGCAACACCAATCTCTTCTCAATCAAAATGACAAAGGATGAATCACTTGTTCACACATACACCACTCTTTGATAATGTAGACATAACCTCGATACCCAAATTACATGACTATATCACCTATTTATACAATTCATCAACCTTGACAACAAGGTCGGCTAAACCCTCAACTCATAGTTATAAAATTACATCACACGATACAAAGATCGACCACCATACTAATATAATGATATACATGACATAACATGGACCTAAATCAAATTCCTAGATACGCAACACCACTTAAAATCACATCAAGATCAACTTCAACATGCTACATCACCAGGAAAACTGCATAACACGAAGAACATCAGCAGTTCAACAAAAACACCAGGAACGAGCACAACGATTAATGCATATCATCAAAAAAAATAGGACATACTTAGGAAACACCAACAATCACATTAGAATCATCAGTAATAGTTGTACCAACATCACTTATCAAATCTTCATCGATCAACATCTGAAACAAGCAGCAACAACTATCACGAAGAAAGATAACTTGTGTAGCACCATATCACAAACCATCTAAAATGAAGATACACGAGACCATCCTAAACAATCTCCCAAAATCTCAGCTCAAGATCTGATCACATCGGAATATACTGAAGGAAATACTGAACTTTGCAAAGCACTGATTAGAAAAACAAATTGCAAACTGGATCATATGATATGATCAATTAAGCTTCCCAGATCATCAAAACCAATACAGAAGAATATAAAGATACTCCATACAACAAACCATGATCCCAATAAACCAATCTACAATCACTGAAGCAAGAATATGTTGACATCATTGACAACAACATATCTTAGCAACAACAATGTCTAACAACACCAAGGAACATCCACAATTATATGCAAAACCGATAAACTAATATGATACAAAAATAACCCTCACACCAGTCTCCAAACATCTCCCAAGTTATTCATATTCAACAAAAAATGTAGATAAAGGAGCTCTATGTCATCACCAAAGAATAGTGAATAACACAATTATCATAAATATAGTGATCACCATAGCTCCACACAAATTGTAACTCTGTTGTCATGTGAATACAAACATTTAGGAAGAAGAACATGAACAAAGAGATGACCTAAAAATAAATGCATGTAGCATAACCTCCTACACACACATCTAAAAGCTAAGCTCTAATAAGCATGATATCCACCATAAAAATAGCTCTATGTCATCACCAAAGAATAGTGAATAACACAATTATCATAAACATAGTGATCGTCATAGCTCCACACAAATTCTAACTCTATTGTCACGTGAATACAAATATTTAGGAAGAAGAACACAAACAAAGATATGACCTACAAATAAATGCATGTAGCATATCCTCCTACACACACATCTAAAATCCAAGCTCTAATAAGCATGATATCCACCATAAAACTCCATGGAATAAAATTATCAACATCTAACAATGACCAAGATGTATGTATATCAACTAAAAGAATATCAAACCAAAGGAATAAACCCAAAACTTCTCCTAAACTCCATGACAATCAATGACATCATAAATGAACTCTTATGCATGAGGAGATAAATATATCAATACTCCTTCAACGAACCCTCTAGAACCAAATAAGCAAGCACAATATCCATATACATGAGAAGATAAAGCATGAAATAACTAATGCTAAACAATCCTCAAATAAGTCTCCCAAAACCAATCATCATGGCTCATGACTCATTGTCATGAGAAAACAAAAGAAAAAAATAAATGCATCTGAAAACAAGGTGGGAAGTACCTTTTCAAATGATTTACTACTAAGTAGACCAAGAGTGGGGAATGTGAATGCTCGTGTAGGATAGCCAAGTCATCATGACTCATTCTAAGAACAATCTCCTCATGGGTCAATATTGAAATTGCATCCAACCAAAGTGTAGGCTCCTTAGACTTTCTATTCGAACCTCATCAAAGACAATACATCACCATACATGTCTTTAGACATAAGAGATGTCCAAGATCACCTATGTTTCCAAGTATCCATGAGCACCCACGATTGATCAATACATGCCAAGCTCCAAATATAAAATAGCACCATTGTGAATCTCCCAAGTAAATGACCAATGTACTCGATACAAAGAGAACCATCAATACCATTATCAAAGCACTAAATGAATGTCTATAAAATCAAGAAATCAATCATGAAATCATGATCTAACATCTCCTCAAAAGAAGATCATATGCTCTGGTGAGCATATCATGCTACTAAGAGCATTTATAACATGCAAAAACTCTATGTTAGCAATCAAGAGTACATTGCTACCAATACTAAACATTCTACAAGCAAGGATCATATGTCAACTAATAAAACATAAACAATGCTCAAACCACAAACTCCAAGAGTCATCCATGACAAACCAAGATGTCAACATCTCCAAACCACATGAAGATAACTATATCCTAACAATAAAACCCAAGAGATAATAAAATTCCACCAACAAAAAACAAAATCCAATAGCCCATTCATGGCACTAATAACCACCACAAAATATCATGCATCATTAAATGATAAATCCACATCACTACCACAAGTTCCCACTAAACTATGATACTGAGCTACACATGGAATCATGAAAAATATATTTTAAATGAAGATCATTTGTATCCCTAATATGATCAAATAACTTAACACTAAGATCTCTCTAAGGATAGAGTACAACCACAATCTCTAAGCCAAGAAGACACAACATCATCAAAACATCACTAACACAAGCTCCCATTGAAGCGTGTAAACAAGATGTAAATTTCATCATGATAACAATATCCTAATTAAATATCAAGAAAAGACCCTCGCACAGTTATAAAACTCAATTACAATACTAGGATCTCCCAAAAAGTAAAGCAAAATCATGACCACAAATAAGAAGATACACCACTACAAACAATCTAGAATCAATCCAAGACCACCAATAATGCACGTGCATAAATAATCATATCATGTCATGAGCCCCAAAGGCACAAGGATCATCCATGACACCGTGATCACCACCAAATGTATCAACATCAAAATTTCACCATGTCACACAATTTTGCATCACATGGTCAACGAACATAGGTCCCTCATCATGATTGTAGCTAGTAACACCATCTCTCTACTTCATCGTGACAAACAAACCATTGAAAAATGTAATTAAACCAAGCCATTTAAATCTGAATCCACTTCAATAGTGAAACATCTATGGGTACATACAACCCACATCTAAGTCATTTATGCAACTTATAAGTATATACAACCTACATCATTATACAACTCATAGATCTCATAATATAACATACAAATTTAGCATTATAATAAAAATCATATTTCTTAGTGTGACTAGTTTCACTATTAGACCCCTTTCACATCTTAACACTTAAAGCTTACTTAGGGTATGCATATGAATCTTTCTAGAAATCTCTAGGTGTCATGTGATCTTGTCTTATCTTATCACTTAATGCCACACATCATACAATTAAGACACCTATCAATATTATGTTCTCCTATGTGTCACCTTGCCCTATATAACCAATGGGTTCCCTTTGAAATCTCATTCTATTTGCATTCTTTAACAGGAATATAGTTTATTCTTGTCATATTGGTCTTGTAGACGTATAAAAATGACCACATTCCTAAATGAATATTTTATGTTCATTTCTCTATTTAATTAAATCCAATTTAATTAAACTATCCACATTCCTCTATTTAATTAAATAAATTATTCAATTTATTTAAATTAAATTCACTATACCATTTAATGAATAAATCATTTCATTCAATTAAATCCCCCTATCCACTTTTAATTAAATTCAAATTTAATTAAATAGTTATCCTAAATTGAATAAATCTAATTTATTTAATCTCTCCAAATTACAACCAAATTGAATGAATTAAGTTATTTCAATTAAATCCTATTATCTCTCCATCCACTTGCAAAATCCCAAACCCCTTTCTAATCCCTTCTAGAATCTTCTAATCGCTTCTAATTAACCTAACCCCTCCTCTAAACTTTGTCACATCCCTAAGCAAAGGGAAGTCACTTCTCAAAAACCTTAAAGTCTTTGATAACCATTAAAGGTTTTCAACCTTCAACCACCAAAACCCTTAAAGTCTTTGAAAACCATTGAAGGTTTCCAACCTTCAACCACTTAATCCCCAAAGTCTCCAATAACCATTAATGGTTAATTCAAACCCTCCCACATGGTTAAAACATTTGTTTTGACTCAACCTCTATCCAACCCAAGGGTCTCATCAGGCCTTTAATGCTTTGACCATGATTATCTCTTAATCATTTGCACAAAGGTTTATCCTTGGATTAACTCCTAATCCAGTGGGTAATCCTAACTTAGACTTGACCCTTAGCTTCTAGATAACTATGAGGTCTTCTCAGGCATTCAATGCCTCCAACCCCTTCTTTCAACCCAATCTTATGTTGACACTTGTCACCATGTCATTGGTGCAAATTGTGCACATGGATCTCCAACTTTCAAGCTTGGCCCTTGATTAAACCTTTCAATCTTGACCATCCATTGCCCTGTTTGTGCTATAAATAGAGCTCTCATTCCTCCATTTTTAACAATCATCTTTCAAATTTGAAGCATTACACTTATGCTCAAATTCTTTCAAGCTTTCATATCATCTTTATGCTCATCATTTAGCCTCTTTTAGATCAGGAATTAGACTAAATATGCATGCTAGAGTACTTTCTTTATCATTTTAGCTCAATCATAGACTAAATATATCATGGTAGGATAGTATTCATACTAACCTCGTCATCTTATCATCTAGTGTATTGCATTTTAGAATCATACATAGCTTAATCTCCATTTCATACTAAAATCTATCGAAGCATCTCTCGTTCTCATATTTGCCATCCCTAAACCATTTTGCTCAGTGATCTGAGAGCAAAAACATTGGTTTGAGGGACATTGTGAGATAGAGAACCATGGGACCCTCCTTGGGAAGCTGAGTAATACTTCATTACTCCATAGTTTGCATCAAGAAGTCCTGTGTGTGTGTGTGGACAAGTTTTTAACAATATTTTCACATATTTAATTCTATTCGCCCACTTTTCCTGTATACATTTCTGGCGCCCATCGTGGGGCTAGACCCCATATATCAAATCGGTTTTTGAATTTAACCACTTTTGCAGGTCCGCGGGAAAAATGAATTAGCGCGTTAAGTTGACTGTTTAGCGCATCCAGTAAATAGAGTAGTGCATCCAATCCACTGTTCAGCGCATGGAGACCATCATCTAGCGCGTGCAGTTCAAACATTAGCACGTGACCTCCGTTAAGTTTTTCCTGTAGGCCTCAACGCGGAAACAAAACAGAGTAGCGTATCCGGTTAACAACCTAGCGCATCTAGTCCACTGTTTAACGCATGGAGTCTATCATCCAGCGCGTGAAGTCAATCTTTTGGCGCATCAAAACACTAATATTTTCCTGTAGGTATCAACGTGGGAGAAAAATAGAATAGCGCATCGGGAAAACAACTTAGCGCATTGGGGGCACATAATAGCTCGTAGGGGCTTTTTCTTAGCGCATAGACATCATTTCTTAGCGCATAGAGTTGGCAGAGCCAAAAATTTATGACAGGGGTTTCAGACCTCTAGGAGTTATAATGCAAAATCTAGTTTTTGGAAGATCTTCCAAATTTCAAACTTAGTCAAATTTCAGGGCATTTCAGGATCAAGATTGTAAAATTTGTAACCAAGATCAGAATTTAGGCTTGTGTAAGCCCACACTAACACTTGATCACTGACTGTGTGCAGGTTCTAATATTTTTTGTGCAGGGGAAGGAGCAAGTTTAGAGGCTTTAAGTTTCTTTTTTTACTTTCTTTCAACAAAAGTTGGTTAAAAAGAACTCACTCTCTTTTTTTGCACAAATTAAAATAAACCTCATCATTTCATTTGGATGCATAAAATGAACTTCATGCCTTCCTTTTTGGTGTTTTAAAAGAAAATTCATCTTTCTTTATTGCATGGTAAAAAGAACAACAAACTTCATATTTGCTTTCTTGCAAGTTAGGAAAAACACTTCATTTTGGAAGCTGTAAAAAGCACCAACAATCTTTACTTTGGCAAAAGTTTTAAAAAGAACCTCACCATCCTTTGGTGTTTAAAAGGATTCACTTCATTTTGCAAAGTAAAAGAACCTCATCTTCATTTTGTGCAAGGCAAAGAGGGAAAGTTTTCCCCTATCGACTTTAATTTTGTTGACCAAAAATCACGATTTACTTTTGTTGACCAGGCTTGTTTTATAAAAGTTTTGGAAATACACACTTTGCTATGAAAGGTTAAAAAGGAACACCATGCTTTTTGGAGCAACATCTCCAAATAGAAGTTAGCAAATCATTGTCTTGGAGGCTAAAAAGAACAAATTGATTGCCTTGTCTCGAAAGTGGAAGGTATATGCTCTCCCCATAACTGGGTGACCAAAAAGCCAAGCCACTCTTAAGCTTTTTGTACTTCAAGCATTTAAATCCTTTAGCAGGCCTGCCTTCCCGAGGGGTTGAAAAACTCTTAAAGCCATTCTTTGGCCGGTGTGAAGGGAACGACCTAAGTGGGGAACGACTTTGAAGCCAAGTGTTCCAACCCACTATAATCAAAAGTGGAGGGTGACGAAAGTCCCTTTCAACGGTTACGCGCAGCGATTAGCCTTCCCCTAGTATCTTTACGATACGTAAAGCCTTTGTTCTAAAGGTTGGGAAGCCTCCTGAGGGAGTTTATCACTGACGGCCGAACAGGAAGCCTAACTATGAACCTTAGAAATAGAAACCTTGAACTGAGTCAGTCGCCAAACATTGGCAATATCATAGTGCAAGGGTGGGGAAGAATCCGCCCCCAAGATTACTCACCATATATCTCCTAAGATAACTACTCAATCGTGAAGCAATTCACTTTGAGTTAATTTCTGGCAAAAGGCAAAAAAACAGGTGCCCTCTAGGGGGTGACAAGGCTGTTTGAGCTGACGGAGTATCGAGACTAGTGGGCTATGATATTGTCAATGACCTTTGAATAAAGAGTCTATCTGATGTGTCTTTTGTTGTAAATCAAACCAGTGATAACATCGAGGATTTGAACACATCCTCAAAAGAATATACACTCAATGTATAGCATTAGGATGATCATTGTCTTCATGTGTGCTATGTATTCTTGTCACAAATGTTAAAATATCTTGCAAAGTATCCAACAATCAAACTCAAAAGTCAGTTCAAACAAGGAAAAATCATAAAGTGGAGAAGATTTCCATATCCAACAAAACATCTTTTGAGATGGCTATCAACATTTCAACTATCTTTAGGAAAGACTTTCATCCAACAAGATTAGGGGAATACCAAACCAAGTAATCCTTTCTAGAAAAAGTTTTCAAACTTCTTGAGTATCCGTTCAGGTCCAATATCAAATGGGGTCACAAGAAATCAAATCAAAACACCAGAGAAATCATTTCCAAATCAAACAAGTCAGTCTTAGAACAAAAGTTGTCAAATCCAAAACTAGCTAAAGATAAGACTTTATCCTATCAAAATCAGGTATTATCATCACCTTGATCAAAAGGTCCATCATCTAAAGGATTCTATCAAACAACATAACAAGTTTAAACCTTAAGTTGTCAAATCAAGTTTCTATATCGGGAGACTTTATCCATATCATTTGACACACTTTGTCGTGAGGGGGCATCTAAACCTTCATTTGATAAAAGTGGACTTAAGTTTCCAAACGAAGTATCTCAATCCAAACATCGAAGGAAACCATTGATCATTTGTGTATGACCACTCCTCATATTTTGAGACGAACAAGTCTTCATCACAAAACTAAGTTAAAGAAGAGACAACCTAGTCCTATGACCCTTATCAACAGGAGTAAATTTCTCTACATCAAACTATCAAAAACATCAACTTTTATCATTCGTATGACCATTCATCATCAAACCGAGAAAAAGGAAACTCAGTCAAAGGAAATGAGTCCTAGCCTAAATCAAGATCACAATATCATGGCTCTCCAATCTGATCCCATCTTCAATCAAGATCCCACCTGTCAAGAATCTTATGATGATCCCCTAAAATTTTGGTATTCCATCCACAATGACCCTCTTTCATCTCAAGAGCAGAGTCCCATTCAACATCCATCTCTTAAGCAAAATCATGATATTCCTTCCATATCCTCCACTATTCTAATTCAAAATCAAGAGAAAAGCACAAACTCAAATGATCCTACTCCAAGTCAAGATCAAGATCAAGGAATCTCTTCATCCTCCAAATCTATCTTAGGTCCTTTCATTCCACAATCAAACTCTCCATCCCTTTCATCCATCTTGGGTCCTTACTTCCCTCCATCCACCAATCCATCACCTCAAATGATCCATAAGAAAGATCAATGAGGAGCACATCTTTGAAATTCGTTCAATCCTCTATCTAAACATCTTTCCAAAACTTCTTCTATCATTTCCTCTATCTATTTTGGGTCCTTCTGTCCCAAAATTCAATTTTCCTCCATCTCTTCATCACTTCTCAAGTACCAACACTCATCCTGAATACATTTCCCTCTATCCTTGCACAAATCTTCAAACATTCTATCTATTATCCAACACCTCTTTTCTATCCTTCCATCCCTATCATTCAATCCTTTGCATACATCCTTCATCTGTGAAATAGGCATTTGTGTCATTTTGTCACATACTTGCCCATGCTCGAATCTCATGTTCAGTCCTTTTCCTAGATATCTATTCATGAAATGCTTCAGAATCCAAGGTTGTTCCTCTTTAACATTTTCTTTTGGTTGGGATACACACTCAATCCAGAAAAGAACCACTCATCGTATCTTGGTACCGACATCTTTTGATTACTATATCTCATACACTTAATTGATTGCTCTAAATCATTGTGATCTCTTAAATTGAAGACATGGCTAGTGAAAAATCTAAAATCTTGCTTCAGCGCCACTGTAATTATCAGACCCATGTAAGTTTCATCACTTACAAGCCAATGCAAGAAAAATAAAGAGAAAAAAGAAAAAAAGAAATATCAAAAGCATGAGCAAGAAAATGAATATCAAGAAAAGCAAAATGCAATGAAATGCAATATCAAAATGATTGGCTATGGGAACATGCAAGTAACTCCATCGAGGCTATGGACGCCTAGCTGGCAATGGAGCAATATTTGTGAGATTACAGCGATAACCTCATCGGGGCTATGGACGCTCGCTGGCAGCGAGGCTCTATCCAGGATGCTTTTGAAGTTAAGGTAACTCATGTAGCTAGCCATGTTGGATTCTGAAGATTACAATGATCATATGAGCCAGAATGAACCCACTTGCACATACATGGGTAATCAAAGACTAAGTACCTTGATCCAGTTTGGGATTCTTATTCCCTTTTGAGTCTGCTTCCTAGTTGCTAGAAATGTTCAGTTTTATTTTCCAGAGGTTCCAAGTGTGGGTTGGGTCTCTATCTTTGAAAAGTTCGAGAACACTTATTTAGATGGTGCTAAATACTATGACAATCTTACATATCACCTTTTTGCAAATGGAAACCTCTATGCTTGGGGGCAAAGTTCATCTACTCTATTCTTCCTACCATATCTCCCAAGTCCTCTAATCCATATCCCTTATCCTATATATTCATTTCTTCTATCCTCCAATTCTTTCTACAATCTTGCTTCACTCTAATCCATATCTATCTATCCTATCTATTCATTGCTTCCATCATCCAGTGCTATCTATATCCTATCTCTATCCATATCCCCTTTTTTATCCTTGATCTTGATCAAAACTATGGACAACAAATCTATTTCCACCTCAATGGTTCAGTCATTCATTCATCCATTCCTCGTCTTGATATACATTGGGGCAACCAAATACATCTTTCTTCTAATCCAAAAACTCAAAAAAATCAAAATATCCCAAAACTCAAAAAAATCAAAATATCCAAAAACTCAAAAAAAATCAAAATATCCAAAAACTAAAAATCCCAAAAATCAAAAAAATCAAAACAAAAAAAATCAAAGCATGAACACATGGACCATCCATCAAATCAGATCAACAACAGGAAAACTCTCAAAGTCTGCAATGAAACTTATCATATGTCTTGTTAATCAATTCATTACTCGAAATCAACATCAACATCAAACATGTCTTATACAGGGATAGGTACACTCGAAACCAGACAGATCAGTCTTATACGACGTACTCACTCTTTGAAACTAGACATTTCTATCAATCATCAAGTCTTGGTAATCAATCCATCCATCAAACATCATTTTTCATCAAAGCAGAGTGACAAACAAACCATTAAAACTATTTTCTCGAGCTAAATTTGTGCTAAAACAAAAGTTGTCAGAATCCTAAACAAATCGCACGATAAAAGATGTCTCTCTTATCATAATCCGGAGACCTCATCATCAGTATCAACAGAATCCTTTACCATCTTACGGATTTTTATCTCAAAAACACTTGTTTAAAATTTTCAAATTGTCAAATCCAGTTTCCAGATCGGGAGGCTTTTATCCATATCATTTGATACACTTTGTCGTGAAGGGGCATCTAAACCTTCACTTTGATAGAGTAAGATTTGAAATTTTCAAAAACAAGAATCAACTGAATCCAAACCAATCAAAGGAATCCATTGATCACTCATGCATGACTAATCCCCTTATTCTGAGAAGAAAGAACTTTTATCGTAACATCATGTTGAAGAAACAACAACCTAGTTTTTCCAAATTCATCAAGAGAAATAAGTTTTTATACATCAATCATCAACCAAATCATAACAATGACATCAATCAGTATGACTGCTGGATTTTATTCTAGTTAGCCTTATCTTTATCAATTGATGGTAGTACAGGGTTGACAAATCATATTGTACATATCATATCCACCCATCTGAGGCATCACCAGAAATTCACAAATGCTTATCAATCTTGGACATACTTAGTGTAGTCACTGTCCTTGGTTTATCTGGAACAATTATCCAAATAATATCCCACCATGGCTTGGTGATTAGTATACATATCCATATCAAAGTAGTATCAACAACAAGGGGCAAAATCCTGACCTTGCTTGGGGCATTTCGCCTTCAAGATTTTCAACATCAGACCAAAAACGTAGCAAGACAACAAGGATCAAAACAACCAACAAATGACAAATGACAATGCAAGAAGGCTAAACATCACGAACTTGAACTGATTTCAACTGAACAAAGATCTATTTTGCAAGATGTTTTAATTGACAAGAATACATTTCCAATAGCATGCATGATTACTTATGGTTGTTAATTTTTGCTTATCATATCTCCTGAGCACCTCCAGGATGTCTTACGACTAGAGAAGCAAGGAAGGAATGTGATGTTTTATTTGTCTTCTATCTGTGAGTGAAGTCTTTTACCATGCAAATTTGTCCTATGAAGAAATCCGGTGGCATATCGCTGAGGACATTTCGAATTTGTATGGGACAAAGGTTAACTCTTGTATGTTTACGCAATACGCACTCAGGTCGTCCTGGTTCAATTATACCTTGACGCTTGTGCTATCTTGCAAAATCAAATATCATGTAAATTTTTCTCAGGTCATTATGGTTCAATTATACCATTATGCTTGTATAAATTTTAAACATATCCTAAACAAATCAATGCTCAATGATGATATCTACAAAGAAAGCAAACTTATGGTTCTATCGGATGGCAAATGCAGAATGAGGATGCTACCAAAAACATAGTTGCATATCACTTTACACATAGCTACATATCATTTTACAATTAGTTTCACATCATTTTACAATTAGTTGCATATCATTTTACAATTAGTTGCATATCATATCATACATCTCATTTTCAAAATATCATTCATCATTCATCATTGCATCTCTCGCATGCATATCTATCACATCATCATGGAATCTTTCTTCACTTTCATATCTCTATCATTCTTCTAAACTATATTTATCATTCTTCCAAACTATCTCTATCATTCTTCTAAACTATCTTTATCATTCTTCCAAACTATCTTCTATCATTCTTCTAAACTATCTTTATCATTCTTCTAAACTATCTTCATCATTCTTCCAAACTATCTTCATCATTCTTCCAAACTATCTTCTATCATTCTTCTAAACTATCTTCATCATTCTTCCAAACTATCTTCTATCATGTCTTATACAGGTGGTATCCTTCTTGAAACCAGATGCTTGATCATCCATATCTTATACAGGTGGTATCATTCTTGAAACCAGACGCTCGATCATCCATGTCTTATACAGGAGGTGTCATACCTGAAACAAGACTTGCTCTCATTCCAATCAATCTAATCAATCTTATCAAACCCATGCATGCCATCAATATCTACTCTTCCATCTTTCAAACAACATTCTTCTTCTTTCGAGAGATCATTCATGCATTGTGTGCATGAACGATCTCCCGAGGGGGCATTATCATATCAAATCTCAAAACAAATCCAATATCAGTTTCCACATCAAAACAAAGATATCAAAATCAAACTTACATCAACAACATGAAACAAATTTGCTCATCTACATCAAGTTCAAAAACCTATCATTTCATATCAACTTGTAACACAACTCAAGTTCTCAAAAACCATATCAAAACTTGTAAAACAACTCAAGTACCAAAATCACATAAACTTGTAAAACAACTCAAGTTTCCCACCCATATCAGCTTGTAACACAACTCAAGTTTCCAACCCATATCGGCTTGTAATACACATCAGGCTTCCCACATCGAACTTGAAATAGAACACGCAAATAAATCATATTTTGATCAGAACAACACATTGATATCTACATAACTTGAAATATCTCACATCAAAACAAGTTATACCGACACTCATATTGGACAACTACATAAAATCATGACATCACCATCAAAATATCGAATCTGGGGCATCACACATCAAATCAAATCTGGGGCATCACCATCAAAATATCGAATCTGGGGCATCACACATCAAATCAAATCTGGGGCATCACCATCAAAATATCGAATCTGGGGCATCACACATCAAATCAAATCTGGTATCACGCATCAAATCAAATTTTGGGCACAACTAACAAATCAAAAGAGTGACACAAAAATTGCATTTGATCATAAATCATGATAAAGCATCATTTTCTTTGAAATAACATGTGCACACACGTCACTTCAAAGAGGGGCAAAATGTAGACGTATAAAAATGACCACATTCCTAAATGAATATTTTATGTTCATTTCTCTATTTAATTAAATCCAATTTAATTAAACTATCCACATTCCTCTATTTAATTAAATAAATTATTCAATTTATTTAAATTAAATTCACTATACCATTTAATGAATAAATCATTTTATTCAATTAAATCCCCCTATCCACTTTTAATTAAATTCAAATTTAATTAAATAGTTATCCTAAATTGAATAAATCTAATTTATTTAATCTCTCCAAATTACAACCAAATTGAATGAATTAAATTATTTCAATTAAATCCTATTATCTCTCCATCCACTTGCAAAATCCCAAACCCCTTTCTAATCCCTTCTAGAATCTTCTAATCGCTTCTAATTAACCTAACCCCTCCTCTAAACTTTGTCACATCCCTAAGCAAAGGGAAGTCACTTCTCAAAAACCTTAAAGTCTTTGATAACCATTAAAGGTTTTCAACCTTCAACCACCAAAACCCTTAAAGTCTTTGAAAACCATTGAAGGTTTCCAACCTTCAACCACTTAATCCCCAAAGTCTCCAATAACCATTAATGGTTAATTCAAACCCTCCCACATGGTTAAAACATTTGTTTTGACTCAACCTCTATCCAACCCAAGGGTCTCATCAGGCCTTTAATGCTTTGACCATGATTATCTCTTAATCATTTGCACAAAGGTTTATCCTTGGATTAACTCCTAATCCAGTGGGTAATCCTAACTTAGACTTGACCCTTAGCTTCTAGATAACTATGAGGTCTTCTCAGGCATTCAATGCCTCCAACCCCTTCTTTCAACCCAATCTTATGTTGACACTTGTCACCATGTCATTGGTGCAAATTGTGCACATGGATCCCCAACTTTCAAGCTTGGCCCTTGATTAAACCTTTCAATCTTGACCATCCATTGCCCTGTTTGTGCTATAAATAGAGCTCTCATTCCTCCATTTTTAACATTCATCTTTCAAATTTGAAGCATTACACTTATGCTCAAATTCTTTCAAGCTTTCATATCATCTTTATGCTCATCATTTAGCCTCTTTTAGATCAGGAATTAGACTAAATATGCATGCTAGAGTACTTTCTTTATCATTTTAGCTCAATCATAGACTAAATATATCATGTTAGGATAGTATTCATACTAACCTCGTCATCTTATCATCTAGTGTATTGCATTTTAGAATCATACATAGCTTAATCTCCATTTCATACTAAAATCTATCGAAGCATCTCTCGTTCTCATATTTGCCATCCCTAAACCATTTTGCTCAGTGATCTGAGAGCAAAAACATTGGTTTGAGGGACATTGTGAGATAGAGAACCATGGGACCCTCCTTGGGAAGCTGAGTAATACTTCATTACTCCATAGCTTGCATCAAGAAGTCCTGTGTGTGTGTGTGGACAAGTTTTTAACAATATTTTCACATATTTAATTCTATTCGCCCACTTTTCCCGCATACAGGTCTTATGAGTATCTTGTGCTTTCCATTAGGCCTTTAGATCTTGGGTGGTTATCTTCATAGCCAAATATTACATGGTAACTATAGCAAATTGAGTGCCTTTGGTTAGTCTTTTAGGATATCTTAAATTCATATCATTTATTCTCTTGAAGCATTGAGTATGCTCTTCTCTGGCATCCTTGGATGATCTAAAGAACAAAAATGGTGTGATAGAAATACCATATTCTGGGTTTTTTTTCCTTTTTTTGGCTTTGTATTATAGGTGCATTTTGGGAGCTTTTTAGATTAGCTTTGAGCTTACCTTTGTGTTTTAAGTGTCCAAGTAAGTAAGTAAGATCTCTTTTTGTCCTAGTTGAACATTGGAAGCCAAATTTTCAAGGGCTTGAAGATTGGAGGTGATTTACAAATTTGGGAGGTAGTTGCCACTTCAAAGCATCCTAGACCAAAATAGACCCTTCTATCATGCTTAAAGGGCCCAAAAATATATAGATCAACTATTGAATCGTTAATTTTAGACAAACACATTTTTGGCCCAAAAAATTCTTAGCAGACAGGTTGTACGACCCAGCATGTGTAGAAATATGATTTTAAAAATAATTAATTAATTTTATGGGAAGTTTTTTAATAAAAGAAAGAAAACTACTTTCGTAGTTTTTATTAAAAAAATTATATAAAAAGCTTTTCTAAATAATAAACCTATAGTTATTCAATAAGGTATTGCATGGCAGGTTTTGTTGGGCCCTGTGGATTGCAGGTTTGTCGTAGAGTGGAAAGGGTGTAATGCCACTTGTCGGCTCCTTTATTTTTAAATTTTTATTTTTTATAAATATAACCTTTTATTTAAGTATTTTTTTTCATAAACTTTTTACTAAGTGTTTTTCTTGAATAATATTTTTTATTATTAAATTTTTATATAAATATTAATTAAATTTCTTAATATTTGTTAATTTTTTAAATAAAGTTTTTGAATAACGTGTTTTTAGTTAAACTTAAAAAATGAAGTTTTTTGAAAAACAAATCTTACATTGATAAGCAAACTTAGGAAAATTTTATGCCTACATGTCGAACCTTATATTGCATTGTTAATCAATTCCTTCAATCATAAAACGATAGGAAATAGTTACTCCTTCCATTATGGCAACATCTCGATCGAAGGGCATCTTTATTAGTCATATAGTTTAGGGCAATTTTTTTGCATGGCATATTCATCATTGTTTCTAGATTTGCATCATCATTGTTGTAGTTCATCTTTTGTATGTAAAAGCTATGTTGTAAATGTACTAAAATAAAGTGCCACAATCTCATCACTTCAATGTGCTTTGTCACATTGCATACTTCTTTGGATTGGTCTATGTATGAAGTTTCAATGTTTTATATACATGGTTAATACAACAATTGGTTACTTGTGTATTTTGGTGCGATGGATTATATACCATATAGACACTCCTATTATGGAAACAATCTTCTTCCACTCGAAAGGTTAGGTTCTACATCTAGAGACTTAGTACCCATCTCAAGTTGAGATCAAGATTTATTGAGCTCATACTTGTGTAGTGGTTTCATTGATTCTAATCTTATATATTGTAATGTGTATTCATCAACAGTTCTTGATTGACAAATTTTGTACATACTCATGAGTTGATAGCTTCAACAAAGTCACCGCTCATGTTAACATCTTCTGCGAGGGTTCCATGCTCCAGCATCCACCATTAGTGTAGGAGATTGTACATTTAAGAGGGCTCATTTGAACTCCTTTCTTCATTATCACTTATTGGGGGACTTCTTCCTCGCACGAGGTTTTTTCCTTCTCCTTCTTTTTGAGATCATTTTCTTATTTTTTTCTCTTTTGGGTAGAATTTTTGTTGCATTGGATTTTCTATGTTTCTCCTTTTGTGAGAGATTGCATTGGATTTATACATGGGTACCTAACATGACCCAGTAGCACGGACCCATCTTTGCATCATTGCATGTTTGTTGTCCCCCCTAAGTTACACTTAAGATGAGAGTCGAGGGGGGGAGGAGGGTATTAACTAACTAGTTTCACCACTAGGTCTCTTTTACATCTTATCACTTCAGCTTGTGTAAGGTACACATGGGAATCTTTCTAGAAATATCTATGCACCATGTGATCTCTTATCTTATCTTAGCACTCTATGTCACACAACGTAAGCCTAAGACACTTGTCATAATCTTGCATTCTCTTACGTCTCACCTTGTCCTATATAACTTAGGGGTTCACTTTATGATCTCATTCTATTATATCCATTCTATTTACATTTTTTTGATAAGCATATAATTTATTCTTGTCATATAGATCTTCTAAATATCTTGTGCTTTATATTAGGCCTCTAGATCTTGGGTGGCTATCTCCATAGCCAAATATTACTATATCAAATGAGGACAATAGAGTTGTACATGTGATTATATAATGAATCAAACACCAAATGACTAAGATCCAATTTTCCATAAGCTCACAAAACCACCATAGTCTTGGGAACCCATAAGCATCTTAGATAAACGTGAACCAAATTAGTTCTAGCAACCCTTGTCAACAACATATTGTTGTCTAACAAGATTAGTTGCCTTTTTCCTATAATATTAGCATACTATATGGTATATATGCAGGAAAAGGAAATAGAGTTTGCATGGGGGCTATGTGTGCTCACGTTGTTGTATAGGGATATTCACCTAGGCACCTATATCTAGATGGGTGTGATATAACATCAATGAGACTATTATAGATTTGGGCTCGAGAACACATTTTTAGTGTTCAGGCTAGTAGGAGAAAAAATAGAGATGTCCAAGGATGAACCCTATATTTTCCACAAGGAGGAAGGTAGAGATATGGTCATTTGGGGGTCTTGGATTTGACTATGAAGAGTTTTAGATGAGGTCGATGTATTTGCATGGTGGCCATGGCTAGGATAGGAGGGGTACTTAAAAGGATACCTTCATGTTAAAGTTTATGATTTAACTCCTTGTTACATTATTTGGCACCACCACTACTTAGCCGAGTTCTATGGGTTGAGGAAAGATATCTCGATAGAGGGAGTGTGCATTGTTTCATAGCGCATGTGTTACAGGATGATAAGAAAGGAGTGGTGCATGTAGGGTACCACCTTGACACAAGACATGGTGGGACTAGCACATGTCCCTTAGAGCGACCATCCCATGTTAGATGAAAATATAAGATAAATTAGGATAATACTTGTAAAGGTTGAGAGGACAAGACAACAAGAGTGGATTGGTGGGGTGTTTAGGGTGCAATTAATGGTGAGAGGAGGGGTAGAAAACCAACCAAGCTAGGATCGAGTGTATGGATAAAATGATATAGACATAAGTATCTAGGTTGTATAGGAGAGTATAGAAAACAAGGTTCATAAGTAAGATAACTGCTAGGTTAATGATAAGAGGGACATCATGAGGCATACAACCTCCAAATTAAACCAGATAAAAATTTATCAAGAAGGAATTCTTTATAGGTAGAATGAGAGTAGGTGGTGGTTGAGAGGGACGTGGATGTAATAGAGAGGGATGCATTAATTTTTGAGAGGGATCAAGTGAGAGTGGAGAGGAATAGATTATATTATGCTTAAGATTTAATCCAAATACAATTATAGAGAGCACGAGCAGAGGTGTACAAGCTATGATAGGAGTGAGATTAAGCACGAGCACTGTTTGGCACCTTAGGGGTTGAGATAGGCCTTGTAAAAGGTGACCATATATTAAAGGAGATAATGAGGGAGTTACGAGAGGATCACTTTTACAAGTATTTATTGGTGACCCAAGGATATAAGCCTTTGACCATTTAGCCTTGCACCAAAAACTAAATAATAATTATTTATTCTCGCCAAGCATGTAATCATGCAAGTGTAATAATTTGTTATAGTTTTTCTTTTTTTAAATACGCGAGTCTAAATGGTAAAAGGTGGAAAATTTGTGATGAGCATTGAACACATTGAAATAGACTAAAGAGTGTGTCTTTTAGAAAAAGGAACAACCCACTCGAGGAATACATTGATAATAATACATGTTGCACATGTTCCCGAGTGATTAATATTGGTTAGGAGTTAAGCCATACGAGATTCCATGTTGGAAAGTGATAGAAGAAAGGCCAGAATGTTAGGTCACCTCTATGACTCCACCACCATACAATCTGAATGAGGGTGGCCTAGAGGTTTGGAGTGTGGGTTAACGGATTCTCATCAACCTGGGTAATGAATTTATGTCATAGCTCGACCAACACAAATATAATGGATATTCCATCAAAGGAAAACTTTAAAGTGAGTTGCATCATTGGATATACATGGCCTCACCTAAGAAATGAAACAACTACTACATGAGTTGCCATTTTTTCTTTTCTTTTTTTTTTTCTTTTTCTTTTTCCCTTGCAATTAAGTTGGAGCTTAATATTTCACATCTAAAAAGAGTATAGGAAACATCAAATTCAACTAATCAAATTTTAGCTAGATACCATTTTTTTTACCAAATTGTTATCAAGGGGGTAGCTCCCATTTCATTGAAAACAAAACAAAATTACATAAAGATCAACAAAGAGGGACAATTGGGGTTTTAATGGTCTATATAACCTCCTAGGATCTCTCCAACTGCACAGGAGTGAACATTTTTTCATTTACACTAATCATATATTCACATGTCTCCATATTGTTCCTCTCCAAACAACTCCCCATAACCATAATGGTGTTCACCATGTCATCATTCTTAATTGCCACCTTAATACTGAAGGCATCCGCCACCAAGCCCTTGAGTGGATTCTTTTTTATTTTCTTTAATGCTTTCACAACAAGAGCACGTAGGGTCAGAACCACTAGTCAGTTGATGGCCTTCTTGGTGGTGTCATAATTGCTAGCGGTCCTTGCAACATTGTAAACAAAGCGCTCAAGGAGCAATGCGTTGTGTGAATGAGGCCCATTGAGTAAACTGTCTCTGATGATCTTATGAACCACATCGTTGTTGCAACAAAGACCTTATTTATGTGTTCGACGCTATCCTTTTTCTTACAACTAAACTCGCATTTAGAGATGGAGATGAACTCCGACTCCCCATTGTTCTTTGACGATGAGCTCGTCGTAATCTATGCGACTTCATCCAATAATTATCTTTAAAAGGTCAACTCATGGTATCCATTACCATCATTCAGTCACTTCTATCTGATTAAAATCTTGGGCCAAGGACTGGAAAAAAACATTCATGTACTAAAATGGATACATTAAATCCATTACTTCCGATTTGACCCGTCATTTCTATCTAAAAAGCTCTACTCCTTTCCAAGTCATATGACCTGTCATTTCTATCTAGAAAGCTCCACTCCTTTCCAAGTTGTTAGACAATATGATACGATAGATGGTGCCATCTGATCAATTACATGACTTGAAAGGAAGTTAGGGATCAAGTTTGCCTCCTTGTAGATATTCTTGATTGTATAATCTCCTACGTCTTGCAATATTGCTTGGATTCTATCTAACCACATGGTCGACTTCTAGCTTGGTGCTTGCTCCGTGATGACCACCCAAACTATGTTTAATGAGTCCACTTCAATTTCTATGTTTTGCAGGTTTTTCTCTCTACGCAAGGTGTGGTCAACAAGTAGGGCAACATACTCAACATCATTGTTGGTGTCGATGGAAATTTTGAGAGACCTACCCCACACCATATTGCCATCCTCATTTCTTATTATAAAACTTGCCCCTGATGGGCCAAGATTTCCACGTAACGCACCATCAAAATTGAGTTTAAGTTGGCTACGTGGGGGAAGTGATCATCTTGCATTTTCTTGATTTGCTTGATTGCAAGTGTTTTTTATTTTGTTGCTCCTTGGGGGAATCAGATGGAGCCATATTTTTTACATATTATCATCCCATGAAGTACATCAATTGTATTGTCTTTCTGCCACCTTTACATTGATATGCTCGCAGATCCCAATTTCCATTCTATTCAAAATTATTATCATAATTGAATCCTTATTATTTAAAATACGAGTGTTCCTTTCTTTCAACAAGTGCCATGTTACCGTGACTGGGACAACATACCATATCTCGTGCCATATGACATCCTTGTGAAGTACAAGCCAACTCATGAATCTCCTTTAACGTGTTTGGTAGTGGGCCATTGTAGTTTAACTTTGTCAGTTAGAAATGTAAACAACTTTGTGCCAAGTTACATTGCAAAAAGAGGTGATCGACCGTTTTCTCATGCCTACAACATAAAAGACATTTGAAAGGTCTTAACAAACCAATCTTCATCATGCAATCCCCTACCAATAATCAGTTTTGTACTATGGTCCACAAGCACCAACCTCTGGTAATATATTTGTCTTCCAACATAGTTTTGGTAGCCAACAACATCAATCCAACTCTCTTATTAGCAGTTCTTAGCCTAGTTTGGGGGAGTAGTTGCTATATTTTGTAGCACACCATATTATTTAATCTTCTTTGCTTACTAGAACAATATGTCTACTTGGCAATCTACGATTCTATTATTCCAAACCACTTTCATATAGTCACTTACTTTGTCTCCTATTAGTGGTACATATAAATTTCGCTTGTTCTGCCTATTGCAGGAATGCCAATTCGCTGTCTATAGCCATTCCAAGAGTTTTTCTAAAAGGCCACCCACTTGCCATTTCTTATCTTCCACAAAATTTGTTCAGTTATGATATTTTTGCATTTGTTCATGAAATTCTAGCACACTGAACCATTGGGTGGATTCACAATCGTTAGGATTCTTTCTGGTGTCTCATCATCTAAATACTTTTTTTTTGTAGTACTTGGATACATAGAGCCTAAAGCTCCTTGTACATTCACCGTATTACTTTTGCTTTCGAGGCTTAGTTCTGGTTTACAATGTCTCTCATTCTAGTGCTACCATCCTCCTCAGACCATTTGACAATGTTCTAGGCAACTAGTGGGATTTTGTGTTTTTCATTTACCCTGTCCCATAGGAATTTCCTTTGTAGGTTGGTAATCTACCATGTCAAATCATTTGTGATCTCCATCAATGATAGCATATAGATTGGAATGACAACAAAAACTGATTTTTTCATAGTTATATGACCTACCATCTTTAACCACCTTCCTTTCCAGATTTTTGTCTTCTTTAAATATTTTTCTACTGTATCAGACCATGTTTTATTTCTTGCAGTTTCGCTGAAAAGTGGGAACCCAAGCAGGTTGTTTGGCAACTTCTTTGTTGCAAACCCTATGATGGTTGCAATCCTCCTTTGTGTGGTTCGACTTGTATTAAAGAAGAAAATCCTTGATTTTTATTTATTTATTTGTTGCCCCGAGGCCCTACAATAATCATCCAAGGTTTGTTTGACCACAGTCGCTTCTGTAAGGGAAGATTGTCCATATAGTAATAAATCATTTGCAAGGAGTTGATGGGAGAAGGCAGGAAGTGAAGGAATAACTTTAATTCCCCCTATGTTCCAGTATCGACCAGTGCAACCATCTTCCAACTTAGGGCATCGACCATGATAATAGAGAGAAAGGGGGATAGAGGGTCCCCCTACCTCAGACCATGGGATCCTTGGAAGAAACCACATGGAATTATGTCAACAAGGATGTAGTACCTTGGACAAGAGATGCATTGAAAGATCCATTCAAGCCACTTATCGCAAAAATCGAATTTCTTTTAGGATCAATATTAGGAATCTCCATTGAATGTGATCACATGCTTTCTTGACATCCAGTTTCATTATCATTCCTTCGATGTTATTCCTTTTGACAACATTAAGGATTTCATGAGCAATTACTATGCCATTGGATATATTCCCTTTTGATACAAAGCCGCTTTGTTCTTGTGATATGATTTTCGAGAGAAATTGTTTCATTCTATCGGCCATCACCTTTGCCACAATTTTATAAATAATGTTGCACAATGATATTGGTTGGAAGTCCGCAAAGGTGTATATGTGGTGTTTCTTAGGGGTCAATGCAAATAAATACCATTTATTTGTTATTTAGATTCCATATTCATTTCTATACATTGGTAAAGTAGGTTTTATCTGAACTATTTATTATAAAATAATTATTTGACAAGAAGGTTGTAATTCAATTGGTTGAGTATAATCGATGAAGATGAAGATATGTTCTTTGATTAGATTATCCATCGAGTTCAAATCTCTTCAAGACATAATACATAAGAAATGAAATTATGATTATACTCAAATGAATTTGACAAAATGACTTCCCCTCAATTCTTCACTCTAAACTAACAAAGCCAATTATTCATGAAGCTAAAATTTATACTTCAAATACCATCCTAATAGCAAAAAGTTTGAAAATAACCTAAAATTATTATATAACTAATTTTCGCCTTCTTATTTAGTTATTTTAATTTTGTCTTATATATGAGATTTTAAATTCTCCCTTTTAATGATGGTGTATTTTCGTACCTTTCAATTATGCTCCATGAATGATCGCGTATCTCGAAAACGAATCTAATTCAACTTTGACGGTGACCGGTAAATTAACATCTGGCCGTAAAAGTAAACAAAGAATTCACGGCAGTAAAAAATCAACGGCTAAGATTACAAGAAGCCTTAGCGATCCGTGTGCGAGGTCAGCAGCCAATAGAAAACGGAAGACATCAATATATAATAGATAACCCTGCTAAAGAGAAAATTGTGCAGTACAGATTGTTTCCATTCAGAGCTAAAATACCAGAGAAAAAATGGCGCCCAAAGCAGGAAAGAAGCCCGCGGAGAAGAAGCCTGCTGAGAAACCCGTAACAGAGGAAACAAAGGAGGTAACTGAAACTGTTTCAGAAAAGGCTCCCTCTGAGAAGAAGCCTAAGGGTAAAGCCCCTTCAAAGGCTGCCAAGAAGGGCCCCAAGGCTGCTGGTGACAAGAAGAAGAGGAAGAAGAGGAGCGTGGAGACTTACAAGATCTACATTTTTAAGGTCCTCAAGCAGGTTCATCCTGAGATCGGCATCTCCAGTAAGGCCATGTCCATCATGAACTCTTTCATGAATGACATTTTTGAGAAATTGGCAGGGGAATCTTCAAAGCTCGTTAAATACACAAAGAGGGATACTCTTTCCTCGCGGGAGGTGCAGACGGCTGTTAAATTAGCTCTTCCCGGTGAGCTCGCAAAGCACGCAGTTTCGGAGGGGACCAAGGCCGTTACTAAATTTACCTCTGGTTGATTTATTGAATGTTTGCATTCGGTTATTTGACGGCGTCCGGATAGTTATGTAATTTCTATTTTCAGATATATCGTTTTCTTGAATTGAAAATGAGCGGATGGTTTTTTTTTAGTATGTAGCGTTTTTTGATAGGGTATTATAATAGTATCATTTTGGCTTATACCGTACATTGTTTTTCACGGACGGCGTTTGCAATGTGATCTTTGGAACATTATTCATGGCATCATGGCCCGATAGTGTTTTCGTTTTTGGGGTTTACTGTGTATAAAATCGATGGTGCATTTGCTTTATATGCTCATTTCTAAGTTATAATCCATTTAGGGTTTACTGTGTATAAAATCGATAAGTGCATTTTCCTTAAATGCTTATTCCTAAGTTTTAATCCATTTAGGGTTTACTGTGCATGAAATCGGTTGTGCATTTTCATTTGTCTGAGAATAACTTAATCCATTTTATCTGTAATGCATGAGCTGTTCACTTAATAATTTTTATCTATTTAGATGATGAATGGCGATCTAGGTTTTTTTTCAGTTGTTGTCCAGTTGTGAATAAAGGTGTAGTGCTGCACATTAATTTTAAAAGGATTTTTGGGACTTGGACTATGTTGGCTGGATAATCTATTCTCTAACAGTTGATGCAACTACGAAAATTTGGGATTTCAATGTTGATGTGGACTGAGGTAAATGCCCTTTTTTTTTTCCAGCTTTTGGGGGTCATTCTGTGGGATTTCATTGTGCTGTGGTAAAACGGATTACAAAGAATACCATAGGTCCATTTCTAGTCTTTGTGTGCTACTTTGGAGTCTTAATGGTAGATAATTTTATAACATTGCTCTTCAACCTTTCGTTTTAAGTCAGTTTTGTATAAAAATCAAGGCATGCCACATACCGCTTAGGAAAGATTTCGGATGCTTTTGAGACATTTAACAACCTCAAAAGGAAGATGATGTTTTTAAGGCAGTTTTGTATAAAAATTAAGATAGGCCACATGCTACCTCTGAAAGATTTCAGATGCTTTTGAGGCATTTAGTAATCTCAAAAAGGAAGAGGATGATGCTCAGTCCTTGTAGGATTGCCATCATGGTCATACATAGGCCCACATCCAGTCTTTGTGTGTTACTTTGGATTCTTAATGGTAGATAATTTAACAACATTTTGGTAGATTGGTCTTTTACCTCGTGTTTTTAAGTCAGTTTTGTATAAAAAATGAGACATGCGAAAGGTTTCAGATGGATTTGAGATATTTAACCCTTTCAAAGGGAACATGGTTTTTTTAAAGTAAGTTTTGTATAAAAGTCAAGACTTCCACATTCCTCTTCTGGACGATTTCAGATGCTTTTTAAGACATTTAGCAATCTCAAAAGGAAGAGGATTATTCTCAGGATCGCCATCACGGTCTTTTAAAAAAAAATCAAATAATCGGAATAAGAGATAAAAACCCACAATACAACCATCAATAGCCAGATATCCAAACAAAAACAACAGGAGCAAAACATACTATTGATCTTTAGAAGAATCGTCATGATTAATTTTAGTGTACCAATGAATCAACATTATGCTCCATTATGTTAAGCTTTTAAAAGTTGTCAATGGTTACGGGCTGTGCTAAGAGTAGGACCATTAAAGATAATGAGTACAATTTAAATTGTTGAAACAGGACGATGGCATCAAAGTTTATATTAGTAGGATGTAGGAAATAGTGGGCAGGCATTTTAGATGGAATAAAGGTAATTGTGGTATTGGAAGGAACAATATTAGAAGATGATAGAGAAAAATAAGGAATTATATTTTTATTATTCAATGAGTATGAAAGAAATTTTGATGATCAATTGTTGGGTTGTGAAGTGTATGAAATAATGTATTGCATGCATCTTTGAGTTGTAAAGTTCTTGATAAGATGTGCTCCATAAAATTTGAGTTGAACTTGAGTTGTAAAGTTCATGATGTTTAAACATTTGATGGAAGTGTGATATTGGGTTGATTTTGATATTCTTATGCTTTTGTTGTACAAAGTTGCATACAATTTGATTTGATATTCTTATGCTTATATTGTACAAAGTTACATACAATATTCCTTAAGCTATCTTTTGGGAATATATGTTAGTCAATCTATTTGGATATCACTAATAGCTATAGCTATGTCTTAATTATTGCATTATTGTCTTCAATTTTACATCAAAGAATACCATCATCATCAATATTAGAAGTTGTAGTTGTTGTTGACATAACATAGGGTAGTGGGTAGGTATTGATTTGTGCTATTGCTATTAGGTTTGAAATAGCAAAGAGGTTTTGATTTAAGCTTTAAGATTTAATGTAAATTTGATGGTTGGACTTTTAAAATGATTGTTTGGAATATGTTAGGTAAATCTCCATCTATTATGAGTCATAGTGGGTTTAGCAAGTTGTAGGCCTTGTAAATTGGTTTATTTGACTTATATGTAAGATTATCATCCATAGAAATTAATTAGACCAATGAAAAATTGTGGCTGAATTAAGTATAGGACAATTAACGTGGTTGGTGTTATTAATCTATTGTTATGTGTATCTAATGATTGACCTACATCTAATTCTTAGGAAAATAAAGTGGACTAATGGAAAAGTAGATTCAATAGAGAAGAGAAAATACCACTCTTCATAAAAATATTATCTAATACCTATAACTTATGTCAAAGACATTAATTGTTTTAAGTTTTGGATAAACATTTTTTGTATGTTGCAAATGTGTTCACATGATACATTGTGGATTAATGTGTAAAAGATGTTACAAGAATAAATAACATATCAAGCAACCAATGTCAATGCACCAAGCATTGTGGTTGAGTGAAGACTTCACCAAGCATGACACAAGTCAACACAATAACTAGTGCAAGGGTGGAGCTATCTCTAAGGATTGTGCTCTTGTGAATATATAGAGTAGGATAAGCGTAACACCTACTTCATCCAATTGCATAAGTCCACACAATAACTAGTGCAAGAGTGGAGCTTTCTCTAAGGATTAGGTAAATTTTTTTTCTCTTGTGAACATATGAAGTAGGATAAGGGTAACACCTACTTCATCCAAGATCTAATATGAATTGAAAGGGCATATTCAAGTATAAGAACTTACACAAAAAGGTATATCATTTGGGTCAAGCCTTAATCAATTGAATTATAAATTGGTTAACTTCACATAAGGAATGCTTTCTAGTGCAAAGAAGGGAATAAATTTCAAGGTATGTAATGTTCCTCTTTCAACTAGTTCATGTTTGTGGACTAAAGACCTTTTGCCATTTTTCATCTACCTTAGTTAAGTAGTAATTTTGTATCCACCTTTTTTGTGTTCCCAAAAGTTGGCATATGTATTCAAACCTTTGATTGTTAGTAAACATTATTCAAAATTAAAGGTGTAGATTTATGTGTACTTGTATTTTGAAGGATGATAAAAACCACATTTCAATGATGGGGTAATCAAAGTTGAAAGACTTTTCTTGAGTTATTACAAGGAATGACATTTTTTGACAATCTAATATATTTTACAAGGTAGGACATTTTTTTGACAAAATAACAAGATAGAAATTTGACTAGATCAAGGAAAATGACTTTTGTTTAGAAAATCTCTCTGAAAAATGTTGGAAAGTACTAGTTTGATGGCCAAGGAATGGCAAAATATAAAACACAAACACATTAAATGGACTTTAGTATTTTAGCATGTGCTATAGTATTAGGTATGTGCTATGGTCTACTTTGTACATTGTAGTCTTGCAATAGTATTTTAATGGATTTTTTAGACAATTCACTTCTCAAGACATTTTCTTAGTCTTCAACAAAAATTCTTGTATCAAAAGCTCAATTCCCTTGCCTAGGATGAACCAAAGAATAATAGAATGGACCAAAGAATGATTGACGAAGTTATAAGAGTAAAGCACAAGGTTTCAAACATGTCCATAGCCAAACTTTAATGCTTGATGAGAGTATATTGCAACTAGTATGTGGATCAAGGTACAAGAGTTAAGAGACAAAGAGATGCAAGAAAACAAGAACACACCTAACTTAATGTAGATTGGATGTCTTGATGAAGTACACAACTCTGTGACATAAGATTAACAATGCAAGCTTTTGGATTAGATTGTGTATATTTTTTAGTTGATGTTTTGGATCACACATAATGATCCATCATTAGGAAGAGGAATATGAGAGATTAGAGTATATATATAGTCCTAAAATGGAGGGGGAAGGAGTGGGATCAAAGAAGAGAATTAAAAATTAATTAGAAAGATGTGAAAAAGAATAATTGATGAAAATAAAACAAAAAATTAGAAGAAAAAAGATAGAAAAATGGAAAACAATTTAGTTACTCGAGAACGTAAGGAAGCTAGAAAAGAAGGGGAAGGGTAAGTAATTAATCAACCTAAGAACAGTCAAAACAAGGTTTAAGAGACATGAACAATTATGAAGTTGGGATTTAATACTTTGAGACAACACATATAAAACTTAAAAATAGGATTGTGACAAATGAAATCTCAATGAGACTTATTGAACTCAAGAATTACAAACACATGTCCCCTTGCATGTTGTTGGCCCACTTTTGGTATGCCTCGATTTTAAACTTTTACCTCATTGTCCCATTCTAGATCACAACTCAATTTTTAACTTCTAGATTCTACCTTTGCCCTAAGAATGATAACCCGGTTGATCTCTACATGCATCCTTAATATCCTTGGAAAGATATTGGATGGATCTCACAAGTGCATCTGTGAGTTTCATATGTTCCATAAAGGAGGTTAAAAACATATATTTATGGCTACTAAGAACCTTGATCAAGCAAAATGAACAAGTCCCACTTTGAAAATTTTGAGTGCTAAGTTAGGAAGTCAGGGATTTTGCGAAATGTGGAACCAAGTAAAAGTAAGAGTGAAGAACATAGTCGGGAGGTCAAAGTTTTTTGAAAAACCAAAAGCAAAGGTTTGAAAGTTTCAATTTATGTTGACTTCCCGACAATGGAAGCAACTCGACATATTATCGGTTCCCACTTTACCCATCAAGCCCCATATCATTTTGAAATCATTTGAAATGCTGATAATATATGTGTTATTAGGCATGAAAAGTGTGGTTGGGCAGATTAAAGATTTGCAGTTATGAGATTGAGTCAATATTGGACTCGAATACAGTCGACTGCATTTGATGGATCCCTTTCAATCTACCACAAGTCTCGACACTTGTAGAGATTGTACCTTGATTTCAAGTTGGCATCAAAGGTGGAAAAGATGTAGGTGCCTTTTACAACACTGAAAGCCTTAACGCATAAGAGGTGCAATAAGGATCACATGCGGCTGCAAAAGGGATTGTTGTAACTAGAGATCCTTGTGCTATTTGTCAGAAGAAAAGCATGTGTCGATCATACTACTTGAAGGGTATTGAGATTTATAGATATGTGATGCCGCTTAAAAGGGATTTCAATTCAGTGTTTTGAGATGGATATCAAGTTGTAGTATCACATTAGATAAAAGTGATCATATTGGTAGTTCCAACCATCCCAAGATCAAAATTATAGGAGTCAAAACTTAAAAAAGGATTGTTGAAGACATGTGCCTCAAACTTACCGACCTGAATCTCTTGGAAGAGCAGAATCGATGAGACACTTGAGATGTCTTGGCGACGGGAAGTTTAGCTCTAAAGGTTCGAAGTGATCAAATCGGTGAGATTTGTTCTCGCTCTTGCCGACGGGGACTTTTGGTGTGAGTTTTTCTATCTCATATCGATGCTAGAAGTTTGGCCGATAGTTATGTCGAGGAGACTCTTGCCGATCTGGGGCATCGGTGTGACATTGGTTTTCGATAAGACCTGAGAACAATAGTTGAAGTCTCGTCGATGGATTTGTTCTTGTTGAACATCGGTATGACTCGTGCCGATGCTTGTGGTCTTAGTGTTTCTTAAAGGACGTCGGGGAGACCTGGGCTATCGGTATGAGATCTCAGATGTTCATCGATAATGTTCCTCTTGTTGATGAACTTGAAGGTGGACCATGGTTGAACGGGCGCTGACTTGGCTAGACTGTTGGTGTGAAATACATTTATCAGTGCTGCAATAGTGGTCTTCATGTCTTTCAAGACAGTGAATTATTAATACAGCGACATCATTTATGCACAGGTAGAACATGTCAACATCTGGATTCATCAACTCCAAAGATCTTAACTGTTTGAAATATATGACATAATGAGTAAAAGAAAATAATCGACAGAAGGTAGATCATGTAATTATGGGATTAACAGTAATGCTCAAGCCCGTGATCTCTTAACATGGAGCGATGACAACTGAAGTATGGGCAAGCTTCTGTATTTGCTAGAATGCTCCAACAATCATTTGCCAACTATCAATCTCAAGACAAAGTATTTAAATAAAGTTTGTATATGTAGTTGATTAAATGGGAAACTCGAACATCGAATCAAGAATCAACTACAAATAGTTAAGTGTGAATGACTTTCTGGGACCACCTGATTTTCAAGAATCAGTTACCAGTAGCTGATAAGGAGAGAGACTTTCTTTTTCTATTTATTGCAAAAATCATTCAAGGAAGGGGATCTTTTCTAAGGACCCAGAGGTAAAAGGGGATAGGTGGTTTTTTGGCTTTTAGTCTTGATTTGTTGTACAAAAATAGAGGCTTTGAGCTCTGCATTTTTGTCCAAGAAATAAGGAGTTTCTGAGACTTTGTGCTTATTTATTCTTCTTTGTGACTGCTATTTTCTGAAGTTAGTTTCATTCAATCTTGGATAATTGGATCTATTATGATAGATTATGAGTGTGGGTATTTGACGAACTTTGAATCTCGAATGCTTACACAATCTGAAGGGGAATGCTATCATTTTCCTATTTATTTCACGTGGGTATTATTCGTGGGTGTGGGTAAATAAACTTTGTTTTATTTATCTTCATTCACTTCATTTTAAATCAATTTTTCTTAGTTATGGGTAGATGTTAGTACCTTTCTGCTTTCAGGATTAAAGCATACCTTGCTTTGTTCATTGCACATCTTTTGAAGGTAGCCGTACCTTGTAAAACAAGCAGGGAGCACTTGCAAATACCATTGCAAGTGACTCAATTGTTGGTTAGATTGTCATTAACATGGACAAAAGAGTATAAGATTGAAGCAACATATCTGTTAACCAACAGATTTTTGGCGACTTTGCTGGAGAGACGAAAGGTCGGTGTTTTGTTCTCTCAGAAATTTGAAGGTGCCTCCCCGAGGATGGAGGTTGGCGACTCTGTGTTTTATTTGAAAATCTCTTGGTAGAAGAATTATAGTGCATGTTATGGCTTTGGTTGCAGCCTAGCCATGGGGAGCTCAAATCAGACCCTTGGATTTGCCCCAATACTCAGCTTTGCCTGAAAGATCAAGAAAATATTTTCCAAAATTTGCTAGAGATAAGACACAAGATCTTGATGACCATATCAAAGCATTCACGTTTTCTTGCAGGATTCTTGGAGTACAAGAAGAAGATGTTTTTGTGCGGTTGTTTGTTAAAAGCCTCATCGGAGATGCTGTGGCATGGTTTCAAAATTTGAAATATGGATGTATTACCATCTTGGATGATTCGAAGGTAAAGTTTCTTGAAAGATTTAAACCTGTGGTTGATACATATGAACTATTTCTTAAATTCTTACAAATACAAAAGAAAGAGGATGAACCTGTTAGGAATTTTGTTGAGAGATTTAGTCGGTGTTTTGAAAAAACCCCTCAAGAGTATCAACCAATTGAAAATAATCAGTTATGTGTATCTGTTGCTGCATTACATCCTGAGATTAAATTCTTGTTAAAATGTATGAAGCTTCAAAATCGGAAAGATGCACAAATAGAAGCTATCAAAATAGAGGATGATATGATCATAACTGGAATGAAATACATAACTAAAAGTACTGTTAAAATTCCAGAATCTGAATTACTCTTTCAAAGTCAAAACTTTGATTCAAAAAAAGAATCTTTGCAAAGGAGCCTTGTTGTAGAAAGAGCAAAGATAGTGTCACCTATATCCTATTGGCAAAGATCTAATAGTGTTTAATGAAAAAGATTATCAAGTGTCTTCTGTAACTGAAGCTGGCGCTTCTGATGCTACAAGAGTTTATTGTTTTTAAATTGATGAGAGTGATTCCTCTAGAGGTGCAGACGATTGTGTTACACAACTAGAGGAATTGATGACCTGCCCAGCTTCAACTACTGCAGAACAAAATTTTGACAACATACATGATCAAGAATTGAAAAAAACATTGTTACAAAATTCTTGTTCTTCAGATTTTGAATCTTTCACATTTGATATTTCTGATGCAATTCAAGCAAATGATTTTAATTAGGCAAGCATGAGAAATCAATGTGAAGAAGAAATATGTAATCAAGAACGACTGAGAGATGTTTCTTGTGCCGATATGCAAACTGATTATGAATCATTCCAATTCCTATAGGCTGATTGTTTGGGAAATTATGAAAATGCTGGAAAACAAGTTAGGGGCAATGAATTATTCACTAATGAAATATTCTACATGCAACTAGATTTTGAGGCATTCAAATTTGGTGATGAAATTTGCAAAGACAAACTGTGCTTAGAAGAATTTAGCAGCCATCCCATATTAGTATCTTTTTGTTTTGAAAATGAATTTGATGATGCATTCTTTGAGAACAAACATTTAGAGGATCCAAGTTTGAACTTTGGTAAAAATGTCCCTGCACATCATCCCCACGTTGTTTATGAAGGCTACCTTATCAGAGGTCTAATTTATTATTCAAAGAGTTATACAACGGATGCTAGAATTCTCCATCTATATTCAGACCAACCTGCAAAACATGGTGTAAATACATTAGAGTTAGTTTCAGAACTTTATGATGCAAAGTGGCTCTTTGGATTCAAGGTTTTACTTGAATTTTTTTTGCAAAGCATTATCGTTGGGTCTTTCTTCATAGTAGTCGCAAGCTAGCAGATTAAAATGATGCTTTTTGCCTACCAGCCACTTTTCCACACTGGCATATATTTTTCCCAACCTGTCAATGGCTTCACTTAATCAGTTGTGGGCATGATTTAAGGTAGGGTCTTAATGACCATGTACATATTTAGGTGGTTTTTGGTTTGAGTTCCATTTTCAGTTTTGGCTTCCTAGTTTTTGGTTTGTGCTCTGTTCCCCTCCACCCTTTCTGCAAGCAACTCCCTGTGCTTTGTTTTCCCTTGACTTTGTGCCCCATGGATTAGGCGTTGGTCTTTGTTTCAAAGTTCTGGGATTCTCTTCGTCTTATTCAGTCTTTGTCCCCCTTTGAGCTTGTTGTTGGCCCACTTTTGGTATGCCCCAATTTTAAACTTTTACCTCATTGTCCCATTCTAGAATGCAACTCAATTTTAAACTTCCAGATTCTACCTTTTCCCTAAGATGGATAAATAGGTTGATCTCTACATGCATCCTTAATATCCTTGGAAATAAATTAGTTGAATCTCATAAGTACATATGTGAGTTTCATATGTTCCATAAAGGAGGTTAAAAATGTATATTTATGGCTACCAAGAACCTTGACCGAGTAGAATGGACAAGTCCCACTTTGAAAATTTTGAGTGCTAAGTCAAAAAGTAGGGTACTTTGTGAAATGTGAAACCAAGTAAAAGTAAGAGTGAAGAACATAGTCGGGAGGTCGGAGCTTTTCGAAAAACCAAAAGCAAAGGTTCATAAGTTTTAGTTTATGTCGACTTCTTGACAATGGAAGCAACTTGACATATTATCGGTTCCTACTTTACCCATCGGGCCCCATATCATTTTGAAATCATTTGAAATGTCAATAATATATATGTGTTATCGGGTATGAAAAGTGTGGTCGGGTAGATTAAAGATTTGCAGTTATGGGATTGAGTCAATATTGAACTCGAATATAGTCGGCTGCATTTGATGGATCCCTTTCAATCTACCACTACTCTCGACACTTGTAGAGATTGTACCTTGCTTTCAAACTAGCATAAAAGGTGGAAAAGATGTAGGTGTCTTTTACAACACTGAAAGCCTTATCGCATAAAAGGTACAATATGGATCATATGCGACCGCATAAGGGATTGTTGCAACCGGAGATTCTTGTGCTATTTGTCAGCAGAAAAACATGCGTCGATCTTACTACTTGAAGGGTATTGAGATTTATAGATATGTGATGCTTGAGGGGGATTTCAAATTAGTGTTTTGAGTTGGATATCAAGTTGTAGTATCACAGTAGATAAAAGTGATCATATTGGCATTTCCAACTGTCCCAAGATCAAAATTATAGGAGTCAAAACTTTAAAAGGATTGTTGAAGACATGTGCCTCAAACTTACTGACCTGAATCTCCTGGAAGAGCAGAATCGGTGAGACACTTGAGATGTCTTGGCGATGGGCAGTTTATCTCTAAAGGATCGAAGTGATCAGATTGGTGATATTTGTTCTCGCTCTTGCCGATGGGGACTTTCGATGTAATTATGGGGTTAACAATGGTCAAGCCCGTGATCTCTTAACATGGACCGATGACAACTTAAGTATGGGAAAGCTTCGATATTTTCTAGAATGCTCCAACAATCATCTGCCAGCTATCAATCTGAAGACAAAGTATTTAAATAAAGTTTGTATATGTAGTGGATTAAATGGGAAACTCGAAGGTCGAATCAAGAATTAGCTACAAATAGTTAAGTGTGAATGACTTTCTGGGAACGCCTGATTTTCAAGAATCAGTTACCATCAGCTGATAAGGAGAGATAATTTATTTTTCTATTTATTGCAAAATTCATTTGAAGGAAGGGGATCTTTTCTAAGGACCCAGAGGTAAAAGGGGATAGGTGGTTTTTCGGCTTTCAGTCTTTATTTATTGTATTGAAACAAAAGCTTTAAACTCTGCATTTTTGTCCAAGAAATAAGGAGTTTTTGAGACTTTGTGCTTATTTATTCTTCTTTATGATTGTTATTTTCTGAAGTTAGTTTAAGTCATTCTTGGATAATTGGATATGTTATGATAGATTATGAGTGTGGGTATTTGATGAAATTTGAATCTCGAATGATGCTTACACAATCTAAAGGGGATTGCTATCATTTTCTTGTTTATTTCATGCAGGTATTAGTCTTGGGTGCGGGTAATTAAATTGTTTTATTTATCTTCATTCACTTCTTTTTAAATCAGTTTTCTGCATCTACTTTCATGGTTATGGGTAGATGTTAGTACCTTTTCTGCTTTTAGGATAAAATCATACCCCATTTTATTCATTGCACATCTTTTGAAGGTAGTTGCACCTTGTAAAACAAGCAAAGAGCACTTGCAAGTGACTCAACTGTTGGTCATATTGTCATTAACATGGGCAAAAGGGTATAAAATTGAAGCGACAGATCTGTTAACCAACAAATTTTTGGCGACTTTGCTGGGGAGACGAAAGGTTAGTGTTTTGTTCTCTTAGAAATTTGAAGGTGCCTCCTCGAGGATGGAGGTTGGAAACTCTGTGTTTTAATTGAAGATCTCTTGGTAGAAGAATTCTAGTGTATATTATGGCTTTGGTTGCAGCCCAGCCATGGGGAGCTCAAATCGGACCTTGACTTTGCCCCAATACTCAGCTTTGCCTGAAAGGTCAAGAAAATATTTTCCAAAGTTTGCAGGAGATAAGACACAAGATCCTAATGACCATATCAAAGCATTCATGGTTTCTTGCGAGATTCTTGGAGTGCAAGAAGAAGATTTTGTGCGGTTGTTTGTTGAAAGCCTCATTGGAGATGCTGCGACATGGTTTCAGAATTTGGAATATGGATGTATTACCAACTCAGATGATTTGAAGGTAAAGTTTCTTGAAATATTTAAATCTGTGGTTGATACATATGAACTATTGCTTAAATTATTTCAAATACAAAAGAAAGAGGATGAACCTGTTAGGAATTTTGTTGAGAGATTTAGTTGGTGTTTTGAAAAAATCCCTCAAGAGTATCAACCAACTAAAAATAATCAGTTATGTGTATTTGTTGCTGCATTACATCCTGAGATTAAATTCTTGTTGAAACGTATGAAGGTTCAAAATCTGAAACATGCACAAAAAGAAGCTATCAAAATAGAGGATGATATGATCATAATTGGAATGAAATAGGTAAGTAAAAGTACTGTTAAAATTCCAGAATTTGAAGTATTCTTTCAAAGTCAAAACTTTGATTCAAAAAGGGAATCTTTGCAAAGGAGACTTGTTACAGAAAGAGCAGAGATAGTGTCACCTATTTCCTATTGGCAAGATCTAATGGTGTTTAATGAAAAATATTTTCAAGCGTCTCCTGTAACTGAAGCTAGCACTTTTGATGTTGTAAGAGTTTATTATTTTTACAATGATGAGAGTGATTACTCTAGAGATGCAGACGATTGTGTTACACAACCAGAGGAATTGGTGACTTGCCCAACTTCAACTACTGCAGAACAAAATTTTGACAACATACATGATCAAGAATTGAACAGAAAGTTGTTAGAAAATTCTTGTTCTTCAGATTTTGAATCTTTCACATTTGATATTTCTGATGCAATTCCAGAAAATGAGTTTAATCAGGCAAGCATGAGAAGTCAACATGAGGTTGATGTCGTGCCCCCCACGACTCCTGTTGCCCCTACTGATGTTTTTGTGGCCTCGTCTCCGAAGGCCCCTACTTCAGCTTCTCCTATCTTGCAACCCTCCCGTGTTGCTGGATCTACTTCTACTACTGTTGTTCTGTCTCAACCTGTTGTTGTTGATGTTTAGTAGCCCCCTACGGCTCTCTTCCAGCCTTCTGCTGTCACCAGTGTTGTTGACCCTACGGGGGCCCTTCCGGCGGATCTTAGCATTGCCTGGTCTGTGGTTGGGTTTTGTTGCCTAGTTTGGTTCGGTTCTTGTGTTTGGTCCTTTCCGCCTTTGGGTTGTGGTTCTCTTCCAACATCATCTCTCTTGATGTTGGTTTTTGTTAAGGGTGAGCGCCCTAGTTAACATTGTTTTTTAATAAAAAACATGAAGAGGAAATGTGTAATCAAGAATGACTAAGAGATGTCTATTGTGCTAATATACAAACTGATTATGAATCATTCCAATTCCTACAGGCTGATTTTTTTGGAAATTATGAAAATGCTGGAAAACAAGTTAGGTTGATTGAATTATACATTTTCTATAAATCACTTGAATAGAAAACTACAAGAAAAGAAATAAGATTATAGGTTTGCATGGAATCCTAAGCAACTCCAAAGGATTCACAAGTCTCAAACAATGAATTAATGTTACCCAATCACGTTGAATCCCGAGGTTCACCTATTGTCCTAAGAGACAATTTTATGGGAGCATATCACACTCATGAAAAACTAAGAGAATATGGCATTCATGCCAATCAATCATGTTTAAAACATATTACACAAATGTGGTTGTATGAGCACAACTCACATTGGATGCAAAATCTTATGATAGGATATGATGATGATAAAACAAATAAATCAAGGAGTCTCACTACGATTGCATGTTGACTATGTAGAATATTGAGTAGAAATCCTACCTTGCATGAGGTTATTCAATGACATTCATAAAATTTTGAGAGTTGATATGTCCCTTATATCTAAGTCTAAATCCTCATGAGTTATATTAAACATGACAGTTTTATTGTTTATTCACAAATTTTATTCATCTCCAATGTGCTTATGTTATCACTTAGTTACACTCTTAGCTAGCTCTATCTAGGAATTCCTTTCAAATCCAAGCAACTAGTGAGATTTTTACTCCATACTTTAATCTTAAGTGTTCAATGTGCAAAATTTACAATTTGGATACGACATGGAAAATAATGCAAAAAATTATGAAAAATGCCTAGTGATACAAAATTCTAAAATTTTAGGAAGACTAATCTTGCTACAATTTAAAACATTAGTTTATGGTTTAAATTTCAAATTTTATTTATTTGAAAAAAATGTTTAAAACCAACATATTAAAGGATTGAAACCTAAAATTTATAACTTCTAAAATACAAAGAATTTTAAAATTGAACATACACTAAACTACAACCATTTCAACTCTAAAGGGATTTCAAGAAAAAATGTTTTAACCTTGATTTTATTTTTGTATTTAAAAAAATAAAATTGAAATGATGCAAAATAAACTAAAAAATTAAGCTAAATCACTCTTACAACATCAAGGCCATATTCATCCACCTATTGTGGACATGCCATATAAGAAAATTCATTTCAAATGCAATTCAAATGAGAGAATTACCTTCCCAACACAAGCTTGAATAACGAAAAACTTCTCCTCATGAAGAGTGAATCACACAAAATCCTTGTCACACACATGAATAAATCCACACCAAGCCAACTCCAATCCAAAGCAATATCAATTGATCCCTTTTCAATCCTCCAAAACTTATTTTCCTATGGAGCAATAAAGGGTTAAAGCAAAGAGAATAAAAGTGTTTGAAACATAAGAAAATTTTGTTCATTTTATAGTTCTCTATAAACCCTTAGTTTTTTAAATTTCTTCTCTTTCTCACTTGAAAAATATTTCAAATAAAATATAGGTAAAGAAGTTCAAGAACAAGTTGTCTTTTGTGTCTCTTACTCACTGGGTTTCTAATGCTTTTGCAATGGTTGCTATTCCAGTTGGTTTCTCTACGCCTCCTCCAGTAGTTGTTGTTGCCTTTGGGTTTAGGTTGTTTGGCGTGGACACTGTTGTGCCCTTGGTGGAGTTTGGGTTGCGATTTCCCAAGGTTTTGAGGGTGGCTCTTCCCGGTGGTTCTTTTGAACTAGTTTTCACTGCTCCAGTGTTTATTGGTGTTGTGGGTGTGGGGTCCCTCCCCCAAAGTCTCTTTCTATTGTTGATAGATGAAGCTTTTCTCGTATTACCAGATCTATTGTTAACCTTCCTCCGAAATGGAAATCTTGTTCACTTTCTTGTGTCAAGACCTCCCATTTATGGTTTGTGGCCATGATGTTGGACAATGTGGATTTCTACCAACACTATGGTTTGGTGTGTCGATTTGTTTGTCTTTGGCCTTCTCTCCTAGATATTTATCGACGAGTGATGGATTCTTAGAAGCCCTTAGTTGCTAGTAACATTGAGCTTTTCTCTTGTGTTATGAGTTTTTTTGTTACTTCTTTTGTTTCTTTTGCTGATCGTGATTTGGTGTCGGGCAAGTTGTGGGCTTGGGGTGCTTACTCTCTTGGTCAAACCACAAATTACCTCCTTCAATCCTCTTATTGAACCACTCAGTGCGTGTTTGGTGTGGGTTTGTTTTCCTAATCATCCCCTTCATTTTAGGAAAATCCTTGTTTTGAGACCATTGGCAACTCTAGCAACCACTTCTTGAAGGTTGTGTTGGTACTTCGTATTGTGTTGTCATTGATGTCAACCTGATATGTGTGGATTGCTAAATGATTGTAAAGGTCTGGAAATGAGTGTTCAAATTTTGTTACGATGTGTGGTGGTGATATTGAGTATGTGGTGTTTCTGGAAGGTGACAATAGTGGAAGTTGAAATATGCAAGAAAGAGTATTTAAAGTCTTTTTGGGAGAATGCTTTGTACTCCTTCACTTTTGAAGATAATGACTTGTGGTTTTCAATTTGATGTATATGTTTTGTGGATGTTGTACTATTATGTTTTTAAGTCCTCAACAGTTCAAGTGTTGAAGTTGGTTGTTGTAGTTTGCTAACATTGAGGTTGTTTGTCAAGGCCGGTCTAGAGAAAGCTATGCATTGTTGGTTCAAATGTTGCAACTTGGAGGACATGTTCATATTGTTCCTACAGTTTTCCAATTTAGAATTCAAGTTTATATTTGCTCCACAAGTGAAATTATGTTTTTATGTTGTTTGACATTATCATTTATGTTTGTCTTAAGCCAACTTAGCTGGTTCATCTTATTGGGATCATATTCTTTTAGTTCTGATATGCATTTGTGGTTGTGTTAAGGTGTTGTTATGTGTCTTACTGTGGTGTGTGTAGATCTACATTAATTCATTTGCATTGGATAATGTTTATGGGCCGATTGGTTAACGTGCTTTACTATTTATATACACATTATGTTTGATGCCAACTTTGTGTTGTGTGTGTTTTGTTGAAATTGACTTAGGAAGACATATTGTGATGTATTTGAGTCCTCTTTATCTCTTGGATTGGACCACATTTAGCACAATTTCTTTGGATGGTTGACTTTGTGTAATTTATGTAGATTTTATTTGTGGTCGACCTAGTTGAGAGTTTCAGTGAATAAACTGATATAAATAGATGTGTAGATGTGTGAATTTGTAAGTGGTGTAATTGAAAGTGATGTGGAAGCACATGTGAGAAGCAGATTTACGAATATCAATTTTTAATGAGCCTTGATGATCATATCTTTCAGCATGATAGAGTTTTGAGGCAATGAATGTGTGTGTTGTGTTTTCCATGATATTGGTTGCTTGATTTACAAATTCAAGGGCAGTTTCATGATTAGGAGATCTTATTCATTTCAAGAGAGAAATATCATCTTGGGGTTTATCTTTTGAAGCAAGCCATTTCATCTTATCTTTAGGGTTTTCAGATGCGATAGGTATTCTTGAGTGGGATATGGCCATGGTAGAGTAGTATTCTGTTAGGCCCAATATGGAAAGCTAATGTACTGAGAGGGGAGGGGTGAATCAGTACTCCAAAACTTTTCTTGAATAATAAATTTACTGTTATGCATAAACAGAATAGTGCAGTAACATAAAATAAAGTTAAAGAAAATAGATAACAATCATACATGATTCACTCCATAACACATATATTTTGGTTACGTAGAAACTCTTGGTTAGAGAGAAAAACTGCGGTGGGGATGGCACCCACAACTTCACTACTACAATAATAAAGAGTGCTCGGTTAGAGCTACATTTTAGCTATTTCTAATAGCTTACCCTGTTAGGAGTAACAAGATCTGTTAGATCTACCTTGCTAAAGGATTTTACAACATTTAATTTGAATGCTGCACCTGGTTAGAGACTTTACAATTTATAGACTTGATTAGAGTCTTTTACCCTGTTAAAGGTTTCTCTTTCAACTTCACAATATTACAATAAAATCATTACAAATATATGCAACTTTACATCTGAAATGTTATAGCAGATTCTATGTGCTTAGAATAGATTACCTTGCTTATAGCATACCTCAGTAACCCATATAGTAACTCGGTAAACCCTTCTGTTTACTCTGTTCTTCGACTGTTCTCTGAAAACCTTCTCGGTGACCTCTGTGTCTCTGTAACAGTCTTCTTACACATACATATACACTTAACTCATGCTGTATAAATAGATCTCTTAAAACGGTGATCCAATTCATTACTTCGATCTTACAAACAAGATTCCTTGAATGAATAACTAAACAAAATATTTCATTGGTTAGATTGATCTTAAAATCATACACAATCTTCTAGTGCAATTTCCAATGTAATAACGGTTAGATGTGCCTCGATCTTGTAACATGTTTTCATATGCATGTCCAGGTTCAATGTATCTGGTAACATGTTCCACTTGGTGTATATCAACTCGGTGTGTCATCTTTACTGCTCGGTAGCCATGAAAAGATACTTGGTAGACAGCTCGGTGTGTACTGGGTTCTGTGACTGTTTTCTTCTGTAACCGACTAGACTGTGCATATCAACTTCTCTGTGTATACTGACTACATGATTTGGTAGTGCTAACCGACTAGAGTATATAGTATGACTTTGAATATAAAAACTAATGACAACTTGATAAGTAGTAACAATCTCCCCTTTTGACATTAGTTGAGATGTTTGACAAAACTACTTTCAAAGTCATAACTCAAAAATCTATATACTTTGCAAAATGACTATACTTGACAATATATACAATAGTCAATGAAATAGTATATTCAGATATACTCCCCTTATCATTATACTGTACATAACTCTGATTTTGCATGCTCGGTTCTGTGCTTGTGTGCTCTGGTTACTGTCCTTGGATACTTTGCATACTCTGCTCGGTATACTCCCCCTGTATACAATACTCCGAATACTATATCAAAACCGTATCACAAAAATTGTATCACTCCCCAAATATATAGTATTACTCCCCAAATATAGTATGACTCCCCCTTTTTGACAAACATCAAAAACTTAATTTCCATCTGGGGGTGGTAACTGATCAAAAATAGATTTATACTTCTTCCGGGCGTCGGTGAGTGCGACAGAGAGTGCATCCTTTACACTTTCCATTAAAGAAGTTTGTGCTTGAATATCAGCCAATAGGGATATTAAGCCATCAAGAGTGCTTCCCTCTTGTGTAGTAGATAGGCGTGTGTTTTGCCAATAAAGTGTAATTCAATGCATTGCAGAAATAATAGACATGACAGAATACATCATGACGGAATATAAAGAAACTTAGATCTTCATTGATTCATAATAATGTCAGTACAATGACAATGACCATACTAGCTCCGTTCCCATGACCCAGGACTCGCTAATATATAAAGGTGATTGGTCAGTTACCCGGTGTCAACTATTGACAACTGACGGGTTAACTGCCGTCATTAACTCTAATTACATTAAATGTCTTATTGCTTAATTACCCGACAACATCATCCCCCCCAAAAAGAAATGTCGTCTCCATATGACAGACAACAAAATGGGAATGATATGCCTACAACAGATAACAACTACGAACCCCACAAAATAACAACTACACACAGACTACTGAAGGGGTAAGGGGGGCGTCCCTGATGGTGGAGGGGCTGGAGCTGCTATTGCCAACTGCTCCCGAAGCTGTACCACCTGGTCGGTCCGGTATCGGAGGTCCTGCTCAGCCTGCAACTGCCACTCCCGGGAACTCCTCACTCGAAACATTACCTCCATCAATTCCTGATGCTTCGTCTCCAACTCGGCTACCAGGGTAGAAACTCTCGATTCTGCTGAGGCTCTCTCATTTGACTGCACTGCCAACTCTGCCCTCACGACACTCAATTCTCCTCTCACGGTGGCAAGGATCTCATTTGTACTCCTAGCATGGGTGCGCTGCTGCTCTAACTCTGTCTCCAATGTAGGGATGCAAGTGGCCAACTCCTTTTGAGCCCTATCCGCCCTGAGCTGAGTCTCTCGAAGCTTGAGATACCTATCTCGTATAGCCTGCTCAATCTGTCTGACTCCCTTCGGCCACCTCCTAGCTCTGCCACTCTACTCGCATCTCTGGAAGATCAAGCGTCGACCATCCATGCTACTCAAAACACTGCTGAAATGCCACTGCTACTCCAGATGTAGCAAACGCAAGGAGTCTCCGCAAAGTGAGCTATCCGACAGACTCCTCTACTGTCGAGGCAACCAGTAACCGAACCTCCTCCTCCATCCTAGCTAAGAACTACACCATGGCAGTAGGTCTCCCCTCTCCAATCCGTCCAACCTGATGCTGCTGCTGCGGTGATACCGCCCCCTCCTCCACCAGCGGTGTCTTTCTATCGCCCTGCTTTCTAGTGCCACTGTCCAAGTCGATAACCCTTGGAGGTGAATGAATACAAGGGTAGGAAGGTGTGGGTGGTGCCTGCCTGCATGGGGATGAAGGTAGAGCCACATATCTGTCTAGCCATGAATCGGCATCATCCCTCGCCGACCTCTCCTCGACTGTCCTCTAGGCCTCCTCTATCCTAGGTTCCGTCAGGATGACGGGCATGCGTATTGGTGCACTCACTGGTGTCGTCATCTTGGCTGTGACTGGCAATGGCTGGACTGGTGGAGGCCGAGGATGCATCTGACCAAACCCAGGTATGGGGATGGTAGAGATGGTACCCACTGTGACTCCAGATGATGCCAATGGTCCTCTCTCTCCTTCGATGATCACGAATGCTGGAGTAAATACCACCTGGCCGGTCCTGCCAGCTCCCCCTCTAGGCATTCCACGATGCCCCCTCGGTACACTTGCCAACGATACTGTTTGAGTGGTGGGGGTCTCCTGTGGCGGTACTTGCTGCTTAAGGTGCTATCTTCCTCTGAATCATCTGACCCCTCACTTTCCTCCTCACTAGTGCTATGTCGTCCTGAATCCGTGTCACTGGCCGACACCACTACGTGGACCGGTCTCCTCCTCTTCCTGCTAGTCTGTCCCTCGGTGGTAGTCAAAATATCCAGCTCTGACCAATAAAATATAGCTGGCTTAAGGGAGTCGATGCTATCCCGCGGTTGCCATCCTCTACGGTGTGGTGGCACCTGTACCCACACGGAATCTAAAAATAATCCGATAGCGTGATGTGACATATAAAATACTTTATGTTTCAGCATCATACAGTCGTGGGCTTTGTCTGATAGTAGACTGACCCAATCATACACCGTGCCCTTTCTGAGTTCTGCCATCAATGCGATCATAGGTACTGCCACGTCGGACGCTCTGCGGGCACCAGTCAGCTTGCTTTGTACTACGTCAAGTAAACATTGCTAGATGCCAGATTTTAAAAATGTCTTCCTCAGACCTCTTCCCTTCAGATCCAAGATGCGACTCCATTCTTCTGTAGTCAAGTTGTCCCTACATATTTCTTTTAACAGCTGGGTTCTTTCCTCGGACAACTGTGTTACCTTTTTGTCAATCTTTTTACCCTTGTCAGGAATGCCAAATACTCTCTCAAAATCATTAGAGTTAAATGAAACAATGATGTCAGTGTGCTGGAAATTGAATGACGATGTGTGAAGTTCAGGATCATATGTTTTAATCATTTGTCGTAGGCAGGGTTCGAATTCCTTAATATGAAAGATGGGCATCTGAATAGCATCATGGACCTTAGCTTTTGTTAATTCAATTTTTACCTCAATATCTGATGGGCTCGTGGCATTTTCCCACCATTACCTGCACACCGTTCTAGCCAAACCCTCAAATAGAATTGTATCTGCGGTGACCTGCGTAACTCTTCCCTTTCCTGCATCCTGTGCAATTGCTTTGCCCTTGTCTCGGTCGCCCATTGCTACAACAGGTTTCTTTCTGGCTTCCTTCTTGGTTTGCTCTTCTCTTTCCTGCAATTTCTTCCTCCAGTCTAGCTTTTTCAATCCCCTAGGTTCAGTCGCCATTAATCAAAATAAAATAAAAATTCCTTATCTGGGGTTCGATTTGTAACTGTTTCGAGTCTTAACTGTCTTTCGTTTTGTACGGATTTGCCTTGCTAATGTGGTACGGCTGATTTGATTGTACGGCTATCACTCGACAATTTTCTAACTGGCAAGTAGCTGATTTGTCCGTATGAACGTCTTTATAACCCGACAATTTTCTAACTTGGCAATTTCATGAGTATTCATGCCATATAAAACACTTAATGACAAAAAAAAAAAACTTTAACTTTTTTTTGTATGTCCCTTTTTTTCTTTTTTTTTTAAACTCAATTCCGTACGATCGTACGTTTTTTAAAAACTCAATTCCCTACGACCGTATGATGTTTTTTTTTTTTTTTTTAAAATAAATTTTTAAATTTTTTTTTAACTCAATTCCGTACGATTGTATGACCGTACGGTTGTTGTTGTTGTTGTTTTTTTTTTTTTTCCCCCTACGACACCATACGATCATTTCCATACGACCGCACTTACCTGTCTGCCTGGGCAAACCTCGTCTCTTGCCTCCGTTGGTGATAGATTTTCAACTTGGAGCCATTTACAACATCAGGCACCTCCATCCCATCCATCATCCACAGCTTGATGGCTCCGTTCGCGCTAACTTCGCGAATCGTAAAGGGACCTAGCCATTTTACCCTGAACTTGCCTGGCTTAATTTCATTTCGACCATTAAACTTCAATACCAATTGCCCCAGGGTGAACTATATCCTTCTTAAATGTTTGTCATGCCAGGCTTTACATCATTGTTGAGCTGTCTCTGTTGCCCACTGTGGCATCATCTGTCTTTCATCCAACTTATTCAAGGTGTATAGTCTCTCTCGGAGGCTTTCCATGTCGCCTAACCTATTGTCAATGGCAATTCTGAGACTTGGCACCATGAATTCCACTAGCACCACAGCGTCCTGGCCGTACATTAATTGGAATGGTGTATGCCCAGTGGTTACCTTATAAGTTGTTCAGTACGCCCAAAGTACCGACAGTAGACGCTCCTCCCAGTCTTCCTTCTCAACCCCGCAGGACTTATAAATTACTGACACCATGATTTTGTTGGTCGCCTCAGCCTGGCCGTTTGCCCGAGGATAGTACGGACTTGATAGAGAATGGAAAATTTTGAATTCGGTTGTCAACAACCGGATAATGTGGTTTACGAAGTGCCCTCCTCTATCACTTGTCAACTGTATAGGTATTCCATACCGGGTGATAATCTATTCATAAATGAATCTCGCCATACTAACGACGAAGTTGTCTGCCAAGGCCCTCGCTTCGACCCATTTGGTCAAGTATTCAGTCACCACGACAATGTATCTACATCGTCGGGCCCGACTTGGTTTCAATGGACCAATGAAGTCTAACCCCCATCTTTTGAACAACTCTTGAGCATTCGACGGGTTGAGTGGCATAAAATCCCTTTTTAATGGTCGTCCAATGCGTTGACATGTATCACAACTTGTCACCCATTCTCTGGCGTCATTATGCACTGTCGGCCACCATAAGCCTGCTAGTAAGACTTTCCTTGCCGTCGTGTCTGGTCCCACGTGTCCTCCTGTGACCTCTTCATGTGCTTCTCTTAGGATTCCTGGGATTTCCTCTTCCAAGACGCATCGTCGTAGGATCTGGTCAGGTCCCATCTTGTAGAGAAGGCCATTTATAAGTTGGAACGTTCTACTTCTTACTACAAGTTTTCGTCTTTCGCCTGACGACATTTCCTTAGGAAATTTTGAAGTTGATAGGTATTCGCCCACACTCGTGTACCAAGCAGGAAGGACGACAATGCGGAAGAGATGGGCGTCCAGAAAATCCTCGTTAACACCTTCGATCGTCTCTCCAGACTTGATCCGTGATAGCTGGTTGGCGATGGCATGGCTCTTGCCAGGTCTGACAATGATGTTGAATGTAAATTCTTGTAACTGCAACAACCATTGGCTAATCCGCCCCTAGATGATTGGCTTGTTCACCAGGTACATCAATGCCTAGTGATCCACATAAAATGTGAATGGTGTCGCCAATAGGTAATGTCAGAATTTCTGGACGGAGTATACCATCCCGAGGGCTTCTCTCTTCGTCGTGCTGTAATTCTTCTCTGCTTTTGACAAGAGTCAGCTTGCAAAATACACTGGGTGGTCCAGCCCGTGGCTACCAACCTGTGCCAGTGTGGCCCCTATGGCAAAGTTGGATGCGTCGACATGTACATGGAACTCTTTGTCCCAGTCTGGATATGCTAGGATTGGTGCACCTACCAACCGTGACTTTAACTCCTGGAAAGCCTCTTCTTGGGCCGTCCCCTAGATGTACGGCTCCCCCCTTCGTGTCAGCATATCAAGTGGGTATGATACTTGGGCAAAGTTCTTAATAAACTGCTTATAATACCCAATGTGTCCAAGAAATGACTTGACGCTAGTGACATCGTCGGGCGCCTCCATCTCCACAATGACCCGTACCTTGTCAGGGTCAGTCTTCAGTCCGGCCTTGCAGACGATGTGCCCTAGTAACTTGCCTTGAGGCACCATAAATCTACATTTCTTGGGATTTAGGGCGAGGCGGGCTCGTCGGCATCTTTCCATGCATTCGCCAAGTGCGGTGAGATGTGCCTCTTTCGTGCTGTAAATGAACCAGTCGTCCAAGAATGCTTTGAAGTTTCCTACGGACATTTTGTCAAAAATATGGAGGATTATCCGTTGGAAGGTAGCTGGCGCGTTGCACAGCCCGAATGGCATCCGGTTGTATGCATAGACGCCATCTTCTACGACAAAGGTGGTCTTCAATTTGTCCTCCTCTGCAATGGAAATTTGATTATATCCGGAGAATCCATCCATAAATGAATAAATTTCATGGCCCCCTACTTCCTCGAGGATGGTGTCTGTGAATGGTATGGGAAATGGATCTTTAATTGTGACAACATTCAAACACCTGAAGTCTACACATATTCTTATCTGATTGGCCTCCTTTTTCAAGGATATCACAATGGGTGATACCCATTCGCTGGTCTGGACCTTGAAGATGATTCTTGCTTCAAGCATGCGGTCAATTTCGTCATTTACCCTAGCGGCATAATTTTTGTTCATCCTGTATGGCCGCTTCTGTACATGAACGACTCCGGGAACCAGAGGGATCCAGTGTACACAAATTTCTTGTGGTACCCCTTTGAGGTCTTTATACATCCAGGCGAACACATCCTTGTACTCTGTGAAAATTTTGAACGCCGCCGTCTTCAAGACCGGATTCCAGTCGTCGCCGACCATAATATTTTTCTGTTATGAAGTTTCTCCAAGATTTGTATTTTCAAGTGCGGATTCCTCGTACCTTATGGGCTTACTCTTTTCAAACTGGTGCATTGGTGTGTCATCCACAGGGGCATCCCCTTCCTTGTATTGTCTGTACTCTGGTGGGAACTCGTTCTTGTCAGGTTCTTCTTCGATCTCCAGCATATTGCACCCGTACAATAATTCATAGTCTTCCATTTGCCAATGGAAGGGCCCTCTCAAAGAATCCATCTTGTCCTTAGAACAGGCTTGAATCCTAAGATGCCTTCATCATCTGGTTCCCTGCCATCCTTCCCTTCGTCCGTACCATCGTCCTCATCGGACTCTGACTCTGATGCCAACTCTTCACTGACCAGTTGGGTTTTGAGGTCAATGATATATCTTCTGCCAACCTTTTCCATGGACAAGGTGCTCTTTTTCCAATTGTGGTTTGCTTTTGCCACCACCAGCCATCCTCTGCTAAGGATGGCATCATATCCCTTCTTCTTCAATGGGATGACCACAAAGTTCAAGATGAACGGCTGTGTTCCGATCGTTATTGGCTGCGCCATGAGTGTGATAAGCGACTTGATGCCGTGTTGGTCTGCTCCCAATAAATTAAAGGTGGACGACCAAAGAGTAGGTTTGCCCAATTTTTTCCATGTTTCCTCTGGCAAGACATTTACTCCCGACCCGCCGTCGACAATGGTGTCGGTCAAGATGGTTCCAGTATACCCATTTCCACCACTACTGGGTGTCTACCATTGTTGATCGTCAGGGCTAATGGGTCTGCCACCGTCTCGCCAAGGTTGTCCCTTCCATGTGTTGGTCAGCCGACTGGGGTTATCAGTACGGATTGCAGAAGTGCCATCCGCAAGTGTGGCATACTTTCCAAGAGATCCTTCATTTTGACGGGTATCTCGACCTGTAGCAGTTGGTTTATAATATTTGTTTTTGCTTCAGAGTGAGAAGTACCTGCAAGCCCGTGTGCGTCCTTGTTCGTTGACATCTCCTTCTCTAGTTTCGCTCGTGCCTCCAGTGCCTTTCGTTTTTCCGTACGAGGATCTGGGTAAGTGGCCGCTTTCGTCTTGGATCTTGTTATGGTGAGCACATCCTCCGTTTCTACATTCAACAAATTCACTCCAGATTTCGGACAGTTGCCATCGTTATGGTTCCCCAGACCGCACCACTTGCAAAGTTTTTGTGGCACTTCTTCCGCCGTACAGTCCCTGGCAAAATGCCCCCATTGGTTGCAAGCCCGACATTGTATCATCGGCCACCATTTAGCATCGTATTGGATTCGGCTTCTATTATTAGTATTATTATTATTGCCTCTTCCTCCTCGCCTGTTGTTCCGATAGCTGCCAGACGACGCGTTGTTGATCATAGGCTGGGACGTGCCGGCTGGCGTAGACGGTTCCATAAAGAGAACATGTTGGTTACGGGTCCTCATATTGTACAGACACTCCTTGGTAAGGTGTCCAACAATCTGACAAATATCACAAAATGCTTTCTTCGGACAAGACCCCTTGGTGTGTCCGTCGCTGCGGCAGTCCGTGCACCATAAATCCCCTTTGTCGGCTCTGCTTGTGCTTCCTTTGGTTGCCTTCATCTCTCTCATCATTCGCTCCATATCTTTCTGGAGAGCCCGTACCTTGCAATTAGACTCGTCATCACTGCTACTGCTTTTGTTAGAAGAGGAATCGTCGTCTGACGAGGATTTCTTTTTCTTTTTCTTGGACGTCTTCTGGTCGCTTTCTAAATCCATTGCCCTATTATAGGCGTCAATATATGAAGAGGGAGGTACGATCTTCATTTTTCATCTAAGAGACGTCTTCAGACCTTCCACGAACCACCATTTTTTCAGTTCCTCTGCAGGCTGGTTCTCCATTTTTCCTAGAAGCTCTTTGAGCCGCCGACTATAGGTTCGAACCGTCTCGTTCTTCCTCTATTTTGTGTCGTAAATTTTGGCTACGATCTCACTATCGTCTCTTAGGAGACAAAACTTCGCTTGAAATTCCTTCTTCAAGTCAGGCCATGTGCTAATTTTAGCCTTCTCTGTATCGAAGAACCAGTCGATGGCCACGCCCCTTAGGGTTGCGGGAAACTGTGTTACCCACTCGTCCAGATCAGTAACACCATTCGCTCCCCAAATTGTTTCACAAGTGTGACAGTGGCGGACAGGGTCTTCTTTCCCATCCCCATGGAACTTTGGAAGTTTTTGTTTTTGCGCCATGCCTTGTCTTTTTACTACTGGTTGCTGTTGTCCTACTCTGGATGGGTTAGATCCTGTAAGAGGTGCTTGACCGCCATGCCCCGGTGTCCCTTCGACACTTGTGGTAGCCCCGGTGTCTTCTCCCTCCCTTGCCTCCTCCCCACTCTGTGGAGTTTTCCTAGCCTCTGGTGTGCGTGACAAGTCCCTCAAGTCCCTCAACTGAGTTTTAGTACACTCTATCCTGCGGCGGGTTTTCGCAAGTAACTCCTCCCGAATCCGTGGGTGGCCGTCGGCCTCACCATCCCCTTCAGAGCGTTCCTCCTCCCTTTGCTTATACCTTTGTCGCCTTTTCACTTGCTATTCAAGGATCAAGGCATGTCGGGCTACTGCACGTTTATCTATATACTCTTGCTTATTTTTGTCTTTATTCAATGTATTGGGCATTAATTCCCGTACGGCTTTATATATAACAACGACATATAAAAAGTAGAACACTTTTATTCATTCATCCTGTGGGATACAAGTCTATGTCAACAATATGATATAATTATTACAATGAGTGTTCTTTATTCCACCCCGTATGGCTCAAGGTTCAAGTGTCCCGTCGCATGCCATCCTGTTGCGCTTCCCAACGATGGTTGTTTTCTTCATACTATAGGAGGATCTGTTGGCGTCGTTCTTCGCAAGCAATTTCTTCCAGGTGAGCCCATTGTGAGAGTGAAGCCTGTGCGAGCAATTGGGGGAGGTGGTTCATCAACTGATTCACCACAGGGCTAACTTCCAGTGCGGTCCACACGACACTTGTTGGAACTTCTGCCTCCGTGGCCTCTCTTCGGACGTAGGTTTCGATGGCCACCTGAAGCAGGATTGAAAATTCCCTCGTTGTAGTATCTTCTCCATTGTAGAGCTCTGTTTGTGCGTCGTCCGCCTCAGGGTTAATCTTGCTCGCGGGTAGGCCCATCGCGTCTGTACGCCATCTGCTCCTTTTCCTGAGTCTGTCTAGGCAATGATGCCAAATGTTTTGCCAATAAAGTGTAATTCAATGCATTGCAGAAATAATAGACATGATGGAATACATCATGACAGAATATAAAGAAACTCAGATCTTCATTGATTCATAATAATGTCAGTACAATGACAATGACCATACTAACTCCATTCCCATGACCAAGGACTCGCTAATATATAAAGGTGACCGGTCAGTTACCTGGTGTCAACTGTCGACAACCAATGGGTTAACTGTCGTCATTAACTCTAATTACATTAAATGTCTTATTGCTTAATTACCTGACAACAACGTGTAGCTTGGTTAATCTGTTCTTGAGCTGATGAAAGATGAGGAAGGAATAATGTCTAGAGTGTCATTATATCCATCCTGATCTTATGTTTTTCATTTCTTAGTTCCAATTGTTGAGTCATGAGCTGTTGAAGCTTTGTATAAAATTTTTGAACTGAATTGGGCTCAGTGGTCAGCTTATTTGAGAGATCGGTGATCTCTTTCTCAATTGCATCAGTTTTATTCTTGATATCTTTAATGAATATAGAAAATGTGCAAAAATTCTGAAATAAATAAAGAATATGTTTGAGTTGAGGGGACAACTCAGCAATGAATTTGACAAGCTTGACTTTCCCAATAGCTAGAGCTTTTTGTACCTCTTCTATCATTTTTGCAGTAAGCTTCTTGTCTTTTAGCTTGCTCAAGAATTCAGATGCATCTACTTTGGATGTTTCTATTTGATTAAGGAGTTCATCCAGTTGAATGTGGATGGCTGCATCGGTTGACACTGTAGCTGAAGGTAGCATATCTGTCAGCAGTGTCTTTACCTTCTGAAGTACTTTATTCTTCTTTTGAATGGCCATCTGTTTTTCTTGTTTGGCCTTTGCTTTGCATAGTTCACTGAAATCAATAAGTGCTTGCCCCTTTAATTTTGAGATATCCACATTGGGCAACACTATTGGTTTAGATAAATCAACTTTGAAACTATGTTTTTTCACCTTCTTCTCTTTACCTTTGGTCGGTTGAACCAAGACAATAGCTTGAGAGACTTGTTGACCCTTGGTAGGTTGCTCGGTAGAGGCAACACTTTGGTCAGTTCCTATAGTTTCTGTGGTGTCTTTCGATGTCTCGGTATGGGGTGTCTCAACTACTACATTTTCAGTGCTCGAGGGTGCTTGAGAAGTCTTTTCTTGAGTTGTACCTTCTACTGCTTCAGACTGGTGATCTTTGGTGCCTTGTGCTGTATCCTGAGGAGATTCGGTAGAGACAAGTTGATTGATTGGTGGGTAAGGCTGAACTTGTTCTAAAACGGATTCACTAGATACAAGTTTTGCATATGTAGTGCCTTTGATCATTTCCTTCTCCGGTGCTTCTGCATCCATAACATCTTCATCAATTTGAATAGTGTCAGTCGGGTCTTGCTTGGTAGCATCAGAACCGTGCTCGATGACATCAGGATCTTGTTTGGTGACATCAACAATTTCAACTTTAGATTGTTCACTGACATCCTTAGTTTTGAAGATTTCCTGCCATTTTGCTTTTGTCTCATTTTCTACATCAATATATAGCCCATTCATCAGTTTTAAGGCTCTTTGTTTGACAAGAAATTTTGAATTGTAGGTTGTCAAATGTTCCTTTATTCCTGCTACAGACATATCAGGAAATAGATGGACTAGACTTCTTTCTCTAATTTGTTTCTCTGAGTCAATTGCATATTTCCACCTATTATCAATATGCAAGTAAAGTTCATTTGGAAGTGACTTTACTAGTTCTAACGGAGCTAGCTGAAACTTTAGAAGTGTGCAATTAACAACTTCTTCAATTTGTCTCTTCTCATCATTATTCCTAGTCTCATACTTGACATATCTAAATCCTGCAAATCCACCATATTCTTTTAGATTGGCACAAAAGTTTTCAACAGTATGTATATTTACCTTCTTGCTCTTTACAATCTGGAATTTGTTTGCATCTTCAGATTCTGTATCACTAGACTCTTTTGCCAGAATGAGTCTTCGAGTAGATTTCTTGTAGGTCTTGGTTACCTTGGGAGCAATAACACTCTTTTGTCTCTTACTCGATGATGCAGCTGATGCTCTAGTGTTAGGTCTCTTTGTTGGTGGAGTCGATAGGGCCTTTGAAGTGTCCAGTTTCTTTCTTTTCAACACTTTACCCTTAGGCAATTTAGTGCTCAATGTTATTGCTGCCTCTTGAGCTTCTGATTCCTCTTCGGTGATGGCAAGAGTGCCTTTGACAGGTGTAGAGGAGGATTCTTCTCTGAATTTCTCAGATAAAACCTTTATCACCTTTGTAGCCTTTCTTGTAGCTTTGGGTACTACAATGCTCATTTTTACCCTTTCCTTAACTTCTTCATAAGTTCCATATCTTAGCTCGGTAGCATGCCTTGGTAATGTAAGATATGCATCAATTTGCTGTTGTGTGATATCAAAGTCAATCTTGTAACCCATTGGTGGCAAAGATTGAGTTCTTGGTTCCACAACATTCACATAACAGTAATCAGTATCTACCTCAAAGCATATATCATCCTTATTCTCTACCAGTTGGGGTGGAATCCGGTACTTGTTGTGCATCTTCTCTTGAAATTTGCTGAAGTAGTCATCCATTATATCATTGAAATTATCTCCCAACTTCTTGATAAAGTCATTAATTTGATGGTGATTGGTCGGTGTAGCTCCCAAACTACTTTACCGACTGATGGAAAGAATTTCTCAAAGTAGAAAAACATGCATACAAGAAGTGAACCAAACTTCAGTGTATTTGCTGAGTTGTTCTTCTTCGGCTTCCTTATTGTGTTCAGGTTCTCAAACAAGTTCTTCAATAACACTTCACATAAGTCAACTTTCATTCCCTTTTTCACAATTTTATAGGCTAAGTCAACTACGACATAGGGTACACTGTTTTCCCTTGCTGATTGGAAGAAACAGTAACCGATTACTCTAATGGCAAAATTAAGTTCTGCATCAGTGACATTGTTCAATTTTAGTCCTCGGTAATCAGATTCTACTTCGGTTAAACTGATTAACTCCTTCTGTGATATCATCTTTTGAGCTCGTGCATGATCATAGATAGGATAACCGATGATCACATGAATGATTTCCTTGGTGATTTTGAATGGTTGCTCTTCTAGTCATATGAAATCATCATGAACTCTGCTCAAAACAAACTTAACCCATTAGGGCTTGAACACACGAGGGTAAGTTAGGGCTTTAGTCAATCCCTTGATTTTGATGTGTTCATACTTGTTGTTTAATACACCATCGGTACATAATTCATCATAGGTGTCTCTAATCTCAACATGACCGAGTTCTTCAACATGACATTTGGTGAAGAATCTCACATCTTCAACTAACAAGACTCGATCCGGGATGAGTGAAAAGGCAATTTTGTCATCCAGTTCATAGGTGACTTTAGGAGTCAAAGTATATTTCAGTGAGGGCTTCTCCACATTCTTGACAACTATGGGATCTTGGATCTTGGGCGCCATTGTAGATTTCAGGTAAAAACTTAGCAAACTATCCTTAGGGTTTGATGGTTTACAAACGACAGACGCTTCACACTCAACAGATAATAGCAATTTGATAAGATCGGTAAACTAGCTTGATAATGCGATGAGATTTGATGTAAATACCTTGGATTCGCTTTGAATGAAGTTTGATCGCCTTGGAATCGCTTTGCTTTTCTCTTTCGAAAACTTGGTGAATGTAAATGACCGCGAAAATGCTTTTAAGTACACAAAATACCTTATCGGGCTCTGTGCGAGTTAGGTCAAATATATTAAATGCACTCGGTTCACCTTTAACCGATTTACTCTCTTTTTTTTGTTTTAACTGAGTAACCAAATTTCCTTCATTTATCGACTTGACAGGCTTCCTGTATTCACCGACTTGACAGGTTTCCTATAAAGTACTTTTGATAGAATTTCAAACTTACTAATGCATCTTAACTATGCAGATTTTGAATTTTGTACATAATAGAATAGGAACTGTTATGATTTTAACCTTCAGAGAATGCAGTCCCTTCATACCTTTTCTGATTAATTTGGAATAGGTGCACCTAACTCAGTAGGTAAGGTTCTTTCTTCATTTGACACAATTTCCTTCTTTTTCCAAATCATCTTTAATTTCTCTTTTATTTCCTCAGTGTCTCTTCTAGGTTGATCTCTGCAATCTCCAGCTAAATGTCCAACTTTGTGACAATGAAAACATGCCATACCAGGATTTCTCCATGATCTTCGGTTGTTTATTCCAAACCTTATAAAACAGTTGGTACTAATATGTCCATATCTTCCACAAAATTCACACCATATCCTTGTGTTGTAATCCCATGGTACTGCTGCATATTGTCGGTAAGGATCTGTGTAAGTTAGGTAACCTCTAGTGTTTGCTCGGTGTGCAGACCACATGTAGTTCTTTTGCTTAAGCCAGCACTTCTTAGTACTATGTCCATATCTATTGCAGTTTCTACAAAACCCTTTGTATTTTGCCTTCTGATAGTTGTTAACAGACTTTGTCCTACATTGATTAGATGTGTGACCATATTTATTGCAATTGTAACAACAACCATTGGACTTAGTGATATTTTGTTGCTTACCTTTTCTGATTTGGCACATGTTGGTAGTATGACCTTGATTTCCACAGTAGTAGCAAATAGGCTTCTTTCTTTAGATGTTATTCCTGTTTCCAGCTTGCTTTGATGATTCTCCTCTCTCGGTAGTATGAATTCCTTTCTCGGTAGAGTCTTTTCCTTTGTAACTGAGTCCTGCATCTTTGTTGGGTCTTCTTGTATTTAATTGCTCATCCAACATCTTTGATACTTCATAACTCTTCTTCAGTGTTTCTTTGGATTTCTTCTCTGTTTCAAGTTCATCGGTCAACCTTGATACTTCAAGTTTCAATGCTCGATTTTCATCATTCTTCAGAATTGCTTCATGATGTGCATAACCTAGTTGATCTGTCATATTTTGTTGAATCTCAGTCAACCTTATGATTTCATCATTTTTATCAGATACTAAGACTTCAAGTTGTTGTTTCTCTCTCTGTAGATCTCTTGCTTTATCTGTTGGTGTAAATAATTATTCATCATGGATATTATTACACTTACTTAAGTTTACTTAGGATAATGCATTTCATAGTAGTTTGGATATGAGACACTTGGGTGTTTGTGCCACATTGGGATAGTGTGTGTAGGAGAAATTCCACCTCTTATGGTGTTGATCTTGTTATTACACTATCATATCCACTTATAGTGGAGTGATAATTCCACCTTCGGTGGGTGATCCACCTCATGTGGAATATTATATTATTTCTCCTACCTACCCACACCTATTTCCTACCTACCCTTGTTTCTTATTGAGCCACATGTCACATTTGTGTGCTCATACATATCCCTAGCCTTGCCTATATAAGCAGGCTCATCTACATTGTATGTAACTAGATAATCCAGTTAGTTGTTGATCATTTTCTATTGATGAGAATACAGTTTATTCTTGTCCCATATTATGTCTCTATCTTGTACATTTCAATGACTTCTTGATCTTGGCAAAATCCAACATTATCCTCAGCTGTCCTCAATGCATCTAGATTTTCAGTCATCTGTGTACTGAAATGTTCTTGTTCTCTTTTCATTGTTTTTATTTGATCAGCCAATGCTTTGTTCTTTTCTTTCAATACTCCAATCATTTCTTCAGTCTCTTCAGATATACTGTTCTTAGATGATGTCTCAATTTGTTCCACTAACTCTTCTGAATCCTGCAAGTCATCAGATAATCTTCTTCTTACTTTCAGAGATTTTTGCATTTGCCTTTGCATGTCTGCAATCACTTGATTAGCATGATCCAGCTCTTCTTGCAGATATACAATCGTCCGAGATTGTTTATAGCCTTCCATTGATAAGATCTTTCTCTTTAGGTAGTTAAACCCTTTTTCAAGATTCAAGCTCTGATACCAATTGTTAGGCCCAATATGGAAAGCTAATGTACTGAGAGGGGAGGGGTGAATCAGTACTCCAAAACTTTTCTTGAATAATAACTTTAACTATTATGCATAAACAGAATAGTGCAGTAACATAAAATAAAGTTAAAGCAAATAGATAATAATCATACATGATTCATTCCATAACACATATATTTTGGTTATGCAGAAACTCTTGGTTAGAGAGAAAAACTGCGGTGGGGATGGCACCCACAACTTCACTATTGCAATAATAAAGAGTGCTCCGTTAGAGCTACATCTTAGCTATTTCTAATAGCTTACCCTGTTAGGAGTAACAAGATCTGTTGGATCTACCTTGCTAAAGGATTTTACAACATTTAATTTGAATGTTGCACCTGGTTAGAGGGTTTACAATTTATAGACTTGATTAGAGTCTTTTACCCTGTTAAAGGTTTCTCTTTCAACTTCACAATATTACAATAAAATCATTACAAATATCTGCAACTTTACATCTGAAATGTTATAGCAAATTCTATGTGCTCAGAATAGATTACCTTGCTTATAGCATACCTCGGTAACCCATATAGTAACTCGGTAAACCCTTCTGTTTACTCTGTTTTTTGACTATTCTCTGAAAACCTTCTCAGTGACCTCTGTGTCTCTATAATAGTCTTCTTACACATACATATACCCTTAACTCATGTTGTATAAATAGATCTCTTAAAACGGTGATCCAATTCATTGCTTCTATCTTACAAACAAGATTCCTCGAATGAATAACTAAACAAAATATTTCATTGGTTAGATTAATCTCAAAATCATACACAATCTTCTAGTGCAATTTCCAATGTAATAATGGTTTGATGTGCCTCGATCTTGTAACATGTTTTCATATGCATGTCCAGGTTCAATGTATCTGGTAACATGTTCCTCTCGGTGTATATCAACTCGGTGTGTCATCTTTACTGCTCGGTAGCCATGAAAAGATACTCGGTAGACAGCTTGGTGTGTACTGCGTTCTGTGACTGCTTTCTTCTGTAACCGACTAGACTGTGCATACCGACTTCTCTGTGTATACCGACTGCATGATTCGGTAGTGCTAACCGACTAGAGTATATAGTATGACTTTGAATATAAAAACTAATGGCAACTTGATAAGTAGTAACATATTCTTCACTGATGAAGATTCATACTTGAGATCTTGTTCCTCTTCTTAGAGAAAGAAAGTTGGTGCAATTTAAGTGGGTGTATTGTACCAAGTATGTTGCAGATGGTTCCTGTTATCAATAAAGCTTTGCACCCTCTGCTAAAGCTGTGAACTTCAGCTGCCTATTGAAACATGGGAACACTTTGAAGTTGTGGGTAACCTAAAGACTGAAGTGGACCTCCAGAGTAAGCTGGTTCTTTTCAAATTCTTCACCTAAACTAACAATTTATTCAGGGAAAAGAGTGAGGAGGAGAACATATGAAACTAAAATCTAAACCTAAGGTGATTGCACCAGATGATATGTTGAAATTCAAATAAGCAAAAGATACACAGTATAACAGTGATAATGAAGCTCTTTTACACTAACCAACAACCCATAATCTCTGCATCAATACTTCATAAGAAGGCTGGATAATCACAGTCCTAAGAAGAAAAACTCCTTTCACAACCTAAGACTGATAATTACTGAAAAACACAGCTTATGACCTACAAGAGTATATGTATTTCTGTATAAGGCATCAACAGAAAGTGCAATTTTAAGGGGGGCAAAAGCCAACCACAAAGAACTGCCTAACACTAATGACACAATAACAGAAAAAATGTGAAGTAGAGAGGTAAGTCAAGCTATTATCCCTGCCAAAAAGGTATCACCAAGCTTTATTATTCCTAAAAATGTGTTACAAAAACATTCCTTCTTGCAGAGAGAACTCAGAAATTACAGTCTGCTAAAAAGATGAATGAAGAAGAACCCTTACAAAAAAGAAGGAAGGAAGTATATATGCCTTCTAAAAAGCAAATAATGAATAATAAATTCCACCTCCTCTTGAGCAAGCAAAACCAAAAAATCCACTTTTCAGGCCCTCAAACAGGTCTGAAAGGGAACACACTTGAACCAAAGTCAAGCCAACCCATGCTACTACCATAAAAGCTCTTAATTACATCATAAATGACTCAAAAATATCTCCAGACAGGCCTACAAGCCTTCATTAATGCAAAAAATATCTCTTTGACCCTTCAAATGCAAATAAAAACAAAAACTCATAAAGTGATTTATAAGACATCACTTTAATAAGCTTTTTATTATTTTTATCTTTTAAACTTTAAGTCAATAAATTTTTAATAAATGTAAATAGTTAAAATATTTAATTTAGATGATATTCGATTAACTACTTCAATAAATATTTTTATTATTTGATTAAAAAAGGGACCACATAATATATCAATAATAAATAAAATATTTAATAAATTAGTTAATCGAATATCATCTAAATTAAATATTTTAATTATTTACATTTATTAAAAATTTAAAAAGCCAACCTATACTTATTAAGTGGTTTGAAAAATATCACTTATTAAATATTACATGACATATTATTAAGTGATATTTTTCAAATCACTTAATAAATATATGCATAGAAATTAGGGGATAAAAAGACCTCTTTAGCAAAAAAAATCACTGGGCTTGAAGAAAATAAAAAGAAACAAAGCCAAAAATGCCTTAAGGCAATTCGATGATAAAGGAGAAAAATGAAAACCTAAAGTCTTCATTCCTCTCTTCATCGATACCTTTCTTTTGCTCTGAGCGCCGCCACGAGCTAGGGTTCGAACTGGGCACGAAAGGAGGAAATTTGGGCAATTTGTTGTGTGCTGGGCGTGAAACATACGAACCTCTTCATATTCTCTTTGGCATTTGATGTCTTCATTTCCTGCTGCAGTGTGATTTTTGCGAGCTGGGTGTATCCTTTCTGATGTGTTGGGAGCCGCCTTGAAGGTTATCCATTTTTGCTGTAGCGTGATTTTTCCCTGGCCGCCATGGGTTTTTTTTGGAAATATTGCAGGTATCTTTTGAAATTAATGACTGCTTTAGGTGACTTTTTGTTTCTATTTGATTGTTACATCATGAACAAAATTTAATTTCCTGCATCTTACTTGGAAAATGACTGTTGAAAACTTGCTGCTGAAGGCGATAAAATGCATTTTCATGGATTTATCTTTGTCGTTGTATATTTCCAGCAAGTTGTGGGTTTCATTTTATTTGTGCATTTCATGATTGAGATCTTCTTTTTTAGACTTTGCAGCTATGAAAGCCGCCATGACTGGTTTTAATGGCAAAATACTTTTTCTTATTTCTAAGAACAGATATTGAACTGCTGCTAATCTCCTTCGATTTCCTTACTCAACTTCATTTCTACTCTATGAAGATGCATGTGTTGATGGCAGATGCCTTACTAGTAATTTAGCCAACCAATGTGAGCTGATTAAAAACATTAGACCCATGGTCTCTGATCTTAGGAATATCAATTTCCTGATAGTCTTTAAGCTTTGTTAACTCTTCTTCAATCACTCTGTTACCTTCATAACAATTTCTTACCCTTATATTCTTCGCACACTGCTTCGATGTTGTGGCCTTAGACTGTTAGGATTAAGATTTGGATATTAATACCATAGACCTAGCTGTTGAATTTCTACAAATTCAAGTTCTGAAAAGGATTTACCAACATAAATGTCTTTTCTTCCATTTATTTCATGTGTATCATAGTTGTGCTCAGGGAACTCTGTCTCACATTCATCTGCAACACTGTCTAAAGGTATTCTAACCATTCTTTTCTGTAAACTTGCATTTTTCAGCTCTCTCCTTAATCTGTATGCTTACAAGCACTTGATTGTGACTATTCACTGTTATATATCAGCTGATTCGTGCCTTAATGAGTTTGCTATTCACAACTGAGTTGCACAGTGGTAATGAACAATCATAAATGGAGCCCTTTGATTAAAGCTACCCTCGAATTAGTACTATAACTCTCCTTCACTACTCTTTGTGGCCCATATAGTTGTTCCTCATTGTGGGTCTGAGACTGCAATATAAGTCACGCTTTCAATGTACGCTATAGGACTGTTAAAACTTATACTTGAGCTGTCCTCCTTTGTTCATTTCTCAATATTATCTGTATGCATGTCCCCCTCATGTCTAGCTCACTGTCATTCATCGTTGTATATTACCTTTTGGATTGAGATTTGAAGTCTTCCTAGAGCTAGCATTTGTGGGACCTTACCAACACATACCATTGCTCCAAGTGATTTGTAAAATCATTTAGCTTTGAACTTTCTAGCATTGGTGTTTTGGAAGCATGGAATGGTCCATATTTCATCTGATCGGAAATGAATTTCTGAAACTTTCAAGTCATTGAGCTGTTTGATGCTACACTTATTACATTGCATTGTACCTATCATAACAAAATCATAATGATTTAGGGCTGCTTTATCACTATTAGCGACTGTGACTGCACTGTGTATTTGAATTGATGCTCTTTGGTTATATCTGATTTTATGCATGTGAATGTCTTATTTTGTACTTTGTCCATTTGGTCTTGACTGCACAAATAACTTAACTCATTGTCTTTACCCTTGGTCTATGAGGTTGAATGAAGGACTGCAATCTCTTAGCTCTTATGTCTGATATCCTTGAAGTGCTGCAACCTGATCATCATTTTCAAAACAAATAATGCCTTAGGACTGCACTCTATATGCTACCTAGATCAAGACTCCACCTCATGACTCTTGCTGGTGCATGACTGTCTTAACTTCATTGGACTATTATATTCATTTTAGTGCCTTATTTAATACTGGAACTCCTTTGCTTCTGCTGATTTTAGCTTCATTCGTGCTTAGATCTTCGAGGCATCCCTTTTGCTTGATGTTTGAAGAGTTCATCTCACATAGGAATTATTACCATCACAAAACTCCTCCTACTGCTACCAACTGCTATAACTCTTCTAGCCCTTTCAAAACACAAAACTCACTTTCTGCGATATGACCGCGTGCCCTTGTTGAGTTTTGTGGGAGCCTCATTTACCCCCACTCATTTGTGAAGTTTATGACCAGCAAGATGTCCTTTTCCTAATCCAGCACATGAAGCAAACATGTTAGCAATAATATGCATATATATGGTGATTTTCCTTCGATTTCCTCTGATCTGATATTTCCCTTTCTGAGACCCCTCTGTAATGCTAATTATATGCATCTGATGCATGTAGGGACTATATATATGCATGCATTATTACACATGTTAGGAATGTAGTCAACCATTGCGTAGAACAAAATGTTCTAACGGATTGCATATTTTAACTCTTTTGCAGATACCAGAAGGAAAGCAAATACAGACCAGGATGAAGCAGCAAGACAAAGGCAACATCAAGTCTACTCCAGCCGTTCCAGTCATTCAGGCAATGACTGGTTCCGTTCTCAACATGCTCTATTCATTTTTTGTACTTATGTATACATGTCTGTGTATTTCCTTCCTGCACCTGATGTATGTAGCTAGCCTCACGGCTCTTTGTGTGGGACGCATGTTTGAATATCAATAAAAATACTTCTCTTTTGATGAGATGCCTCTCTCTTTTGCAGTTACAAACTAGAAGTATTTAAAAATAAAATCTTTAGTTCATTTTCAGCATGTGCAGTTGGAACACCAAAATAGCAGAAGTAATATGCACTTGTTTCATTTTGTAGGAACAAGTATATCTCAAAATATTTTTCAACTAGAAGTGAAAAAATAGGTAACAGTTCCATTGATAAGTATAAGGCTCTTCTTGTTGCTAAGGTGTTTTCACAAGTTGAGGGCATTTATTATTTCGAGAGCTTTTCTCATGTTGCCAAGATGGATTCTATTTTCCTTGTACTTTATCTTGTAGCTTCATAGAGGTGGTCAGTATATCAGATGGATGTGAAGAGTGTCTTCTTGCATGGTCATTTTCATGAGGAGATATATATGGAGCAGCCACAAGGTTTTATCTAGGAATGTTCACTTGTATGTAGGCTTCAACATTCATTGTATGGTCTCAAGATGGCCCCTCAGACTTGGTATGAGAAGATGGACACCTTTTTGCGATCTTCTAATTTCACTCGTCCCCATTTTGATACCACAATTTACACTCAATGGTAGGAAGGAGATTGTTTAATATTGGTCTTCTATTTGGATGATTTAATTCTTACAAGATGTTCTTCTTCCATGATTCAAAGAGTTCAAAGAACATTGATGGAGTAGTTCAAAATGACATATTTTGGCCTTTTGCATTACTTCCTTAGTCTTCAGGTTATTCAGTCTTCAGATGAGAATTTTTTTTGTTATCAAAAGTATCCCCTTGACATACTTCAAAGATTTGACATGCTTGATTGCAAGCTTGCAACCACATCCTTTTAGTAAAGTGTTTTGTTGTCTTTCAATTGTTTTCAATGGATGCTACATTATACATGTAGTTGGTTGGTAGTCTAAATTGTATCCGACACATACTCGTCTTGATCTTTCCTTTGTGGTTGGTCTAGCTTCTCGCTTCTCTCACAATCCATATGAGACTCACTGGAAGGCTACCAAACGTATATGTACCTGGAGGTATATTTAGGCAGATCTCATTCTGGTATTCATTATACACCTGGAGTCTCTCAGGTTGTTAGCTTTATTGACTCAAATTGGACTGGTATTGTTGATGATTGAAAGTCTACTTTTGACTTTGTATTTTATCTTGGTTTTAGACCTATTGGTATTGCAAGAAGCAATTTACTATCGCATTATCATCTACTGAGGTTAAGTATTGAGCAGTTGTTCTTGCTAGCCAAGAGGTTCTATAGTTTCATCAATTGTTTACAAAGTTTGGTTTTCTTCTTGATGGTTCCACTATTCTTTGGTGCAGCAATCAGAGTGCCATTAACATTTGTCACAACCCAGTGGGCTAACCATATTGAGATACACATGCACTTCTTTTGGTCACTGATTTAGGATGGTCTTCTAACCTTGGATTACATACCTATAGAGGTGTAGGTTGCAAACATCTTCACTAAATCTTTGGCATCCCCAAGTTGCTTTCAGTTGTGGTTGATGCTTGGTGTGAAAGATGATGTCCTTGGAATGTCTTTATGAGGCTTTCCTTCCTTTAGTAGTTTATGTTTCTTTCTTGCATTGCATCTCTCACTTTTAGAGAGGTGTTTTTTACCATGTGGGTTTTCACCTTTTTCTCCACTTTGAGAGACCTCTTTTTGTACATGTGTACCCCATTAGACCTTTAGTTTTCAAGACCCATTCTTTGATTTCATACATTTAGATGTTTTTTACTTCTCCCTAAGTTTCACTTAAGGAGGGGTGTTAAAGAATTCTATCTAGAGTTATGCTTTTTTAGCTTAAGTTCACTTAGTTGTTCTTTAGTTGAGCTTTGGTTGAGTTTTATTTAGCTCCTTTATGCTTTTCTTTATTCTCCTTGTGTTACATTAGGGCTTCTCTTTCTTTCTATAAAGCAAGTCATTATGCATTGTTTTAATCATTCTATAATATTTTCTTTTGAGGAATATAGCACATCTTTCTTGTTGCTCTTGTTTGTGAAAGGATTTCTTCGTTTGCTATTTGATCTTGCATGTGTTTGTGTTACAAAATTTAATAAAATATATGTATTCATGGCAGGATTCTAGTTCCAAAAATAATAAATGTGTTTTTGTAGAGGAAGATTATTAACCTATAACTATAATGAAAAACAAATTAAAGAAAAGAGATGAAAAACAATTTGTCAGAGTTTAACAAATCTCATATCTAACTTGAAAATCGTAGTATAGCAGAATTTGGGTAACTATGATAGCAAATGAACAAAGACTATTAATCTATAACTCAAATGAAGAACAAAGTAAAAGTGATCAAATACAATAAGACATATGTAACTATACTAGGTTAGGTAGATCAACTGCATCATTTTGAATATAACACCTATTGACAAGCATAAAACAATAAAAGTTAAAACCACAGCGGGTGAAAAAATTACTTTGTAAACAACATATCTGCATTTTACAACATATATAGTATAGCTCAAAATCCCATATAGACGCATACATAAGCATATACACGTACTATAGACACTTTAAAATGTCTTGTTACTAACATTGCTATTTATTCTTTTATATTAATTAAATAATTCTTTAATTAATATAATTTTATTCCTCTAAATTAATAATCATCATTTTCACCACAAACTAATTATTCAATTTCCATACAAATCATTTAATCATTCCTCTCTAAATTAATTAAATAATTTTATTATTTAATTAATTACGATATATTTTTTATTATTGAATTAAGTTCAATTTCTATTTTCCCCTAATTAAATAATTTCTTTAAATTATTTAATTAACTAATCTAAAATTCAAATTTCCCCAAATTCTAATTTCATTTAATTTCTCATTAATTTGCATGTCATTTAGCATTTTTGAAAATCAAAATTCAAATTAAATTGCATTTCATGCCAAATTTCCTACAACACATGCCTAAATTCTAACAACTCAATCAAATCAGTCAATCTACTTAACTCCCAATCACTTTTTCTTAACTAATCAGTCAATCCAGTTAATGAATCAATCAAAATTCTAAATAATCCATCAATTATGTTTAAGTGATCAATCAAGTCAGTCATCTCTCAATCAGTTCAATTATGCGGCCAGTTCACATCGTAATCATCTCCAATCAATTTTGTCTCAAGCAATCTCAATCGTTGGTCAAATTAATCTTCAAATCGATCTATCATTTGAATTCTCCTTCCAAAAATCTATAAATTGAGCATCTATTCCTCTTTTTCAACAACCACGATCTTCAAATTCTTGCGTCGTCATTTTGCAGGTTTCAAAACGTGAATTTGTGAGCCAACACTCCACATGAATCAGAAGAACAATGGAACAAAGGCATTTGAATGCAATAAGGGAGTTTTCATAGTGTTTTATCATTGCTTATCCATTTCATGAATGTACTTTCATTGATGTTACAATAGGAATCTGGCTAATTAGATTGGGCTTTTCTTGGTTTCCCTTTGATTCTAATTAGCATAATTTGATGATTTCCCCCGTAAACAAAATGGTGAACCCAACATGAAGCAATACTTCTGACTAATTGTATTTTTTTAAGATTTCAAGTATGACATTTCGCAATTGTCTCTAGATTCTTGCATGTGTTGCTAGGAATTTCACATTTGAACATAAACCTTTTCGCATATGCTATTATCCTATTTTACATTCACCTATCGAGAGTTTCACATTCGTTGGTAAGGTAGAATCGCCAAGGTATAAACACCATCACTGCAAATTCAGCCTTGTCGTTCAGATTTTTTAGAAAGAATTTAGTTTTTGATTCAAGAATATTAATAGAAATCAATTCTAAATTGGGGATGAATTTAAGAAAATGCATCGTAAGATAAAAGTTAAGCATGCAAGTCACCATCATAGAGCAGAGCGGAGATGATTAAACAAGCAATTTTGATGAATCGTATAAGCAAAGAGATTACTAAATGAACCTAAAGAAAGTATCAAGCTTCCAATATATCAAATGTGTCCTTACATACAAAAATATAATATGCACCCAAGATCGATTTTAAGGTTCTAATTGTGTTTTTTGTTTCTGGAATCATTAAATTTTTTGTTTTGTATATCTAATTCTCGGGCTGAGAGGTATTTCACATTTGGTAGGTAAACATTTCACATTCATTGATATCCTGTTTCGCATTTGCCTGATTTATATTTCATATTTACATGTCAATCATTCCACATTTGTTATCCTTTTGCTTCACATTCGCCGATCTAAGATATTTCACATTTGGCCGATAAAATAAAAGTTTCTAATTTCTGTTTTTTTACTGTAATTTCCTCTGTTACTAATGTTGCATTTTCAACATGTGGCAAGTTTTGAAGAGGAAAACACACGATCGTTCGAAGACAAGAAATTAAAAACTACTAACTTATTGTGTTTGCAAAGGTAGCTGAGGAAAGTGTTTGCAATTTCTAGATTAGATCACACTTCCATTGGTGCAATAGAATTAACCATTGTTTGTTGTGTTTAGGGCACTTACCCATTTTGTTTGTTTACCCCATTAGAGGGCATGCCTACTGGAGCATTTATGCAAGTGAGAGGGTACGACCCAAGTGGTACTTTAATTTGGTTCACTATATAAAAAAAGGTGCGACAAAAGTCATAGCCCGCTGGTATTAGCTCCTGTCGATCTTGTCAATTTGAAAGGGGTTTCATATTCCAAGTACGGTTTCCTTGACGCACACAGAGTGTTGGCGACCCCAGATTCTAACTAAAAACCTTTGTTCTTAGAGGCCAAAAACCCTACATCTGGTGGTTTAGGGAGTGTGGATTGTAACTCGTAGATACCCCTCATGTACCTTTCAAAATGAGACAAGAATCCCCCAGTTACAAGATCTCCGGATCTTCAAAGTAAGAGATTTGGTGCGCCCATGCTTTGGAGGGGAGCCAGTGTCAGCAGTATCTCTAGCTGTCTACTGTGTTTGAGGTATTCTATCACAAGGGCCTCATAGGATGGTTTTCTTTGTATCTTGAGTAGGCCACGTGCTTGTTTTCAAAGTGTTTCTTAAAAACTTCAATGTGTTAAACAAGTAGAGTTAGTTCAGATTTGGGCCAACCTAGGCCCTTTGACGTGTAACTTTGATTTTTTGAGTTTTTCAAATATCTGAGGACATATTATCTCTATTGTTTTTTGAGTGTCTTATTATAATAACTTGACCAAAATAGATTAAACATTCCCAAAAATTTGCTAAAAAAAAAAAAAAGAATTCCACATTTGACTAATTTCCCTTTCGCATTCGTCCAATCTTCATTTCACATTTGACCAATGCCCATTTCGCATTTGCTAGCTTTTGATTCTACATTTGCCTAGTCCTCATTTTGCATCTATCAGTTACCTGTTTTGGAACAAATTTTCATCAGACGTGTGAAAATTGTGCTTACACAGACAACCCCTTAGTTTCACATCCAAGGTCTAAATTGTTCGGTACTTTTGCAATCAATATAGAGTCTCTTAGAATTGTCATTTCCCTATAGATTCCATATCCATAAAAGTCTTCATTTAGCATCCTAAGTTGTCTACATCATCCAAGGATTTGGATTTAGCATTAAGATAGAGACATCATTGAGAACTTAAAACCCCCTTTTTTATTAATCGATATTTACAATCCTATTCCCTTGCTCATAAGTCTAGCATAGGGTATCAATATTTATAACAAACCTCAACTTTATCATGGGTCAAAATAATCCTTGATATCTCGCGTCTAGTGTCCAAAACTTTGTCGTTGGATATCATCCTTGTCAACATCTTAGATAACATTAGCATTGTTGTCTTAGCAATCATATCATCCTATTTAGGAGAGTCGCTTAGAATGAACCAAAATGGTCTTACCTCATAGAGATATTTTCCCATTTTTGCAACCAGATTTAGGATTCAATGACGACCGAGAAGATATTACCTCGGGGCTAAACAATCTCGCTTGGAAACTAAAAAGAAATGCACCTTAGTACATGTGAGTTAGCTTTGTCTTAGAGGAGGAAGAACTAAAATCCCAACGAATTCAAGCCATAGTTGAAAGAGAAATCCTTTAGCAGAGACTTGAAAGAGTACAACTCCAACAACAAACTCCTCCTCCGCGTCCTCAATAGAGTGTCTTAGGAATTCCTGAAGGTCTTGCTTAGTTTAATCGCCTTCTTAGTCCATCACTAACAACCTTAGACATTTGCATTCAATCCTTAGTGCATCATAGCCAGTCTTAACCTTTGCATTGCATCTTTAGATTGTCTTAGGAGTCATTAATGCCCGTTATTCGATCACAAAAGGCTAGGAGTCAAATGGACCCAAATAGTGATCCCACTTTTAATCCTACTAGCACTATAAACATGTTATTGTATTCACATGGACAAGCTTGAAGAGGTAAAACCTTACCATAAAACACCAACGAACCATCCTCAATAGGCTCTCTTCAACACAATTTGACATCTAAAGAGATTGAAGACACACAATAAGACCCTCATATAATCACACTTCTTAACGACCTCTTAAACAATGACCTGAATAGATACCTTTTGTTGCTACTTCAGAATGGGGACAAATTACCACCCGGGACCACACTTCATACAAACACGGGTCAAACACTGCATCATCAAGTTCTACCTAAGGTTCAATACAAAACACACAAGCAATGTCTACTCAAGCCACTGCAGCTTCAACCCAAAGCTCAAACATTGGAACAACATCTACAAACACTCAGATAAATGCAAACACTACATCTTAAGCAAGTGCCAGTACCTCATCACAAACGACAACTAGTGCTTCTAGTGCCTCAATCCAAACTTTGGCCAATGCTTCCCAGATTCATGTGTTGACTATTGGACGATCCATGGCTATCACCACACAACCTTCGGTATCAGTTTCTATAGGATCTAGTTACAGTCATCAAAATTCGAATCAAGGTCCTCATAACCTATTTGGTGCGACTCAACCCAATGTTAGCACTCATTTTACATACTTCACTTCACCAAGTGGGACTAGCAGTACACAGCTTCGCAATCATTCAACTTTCCAACAACCTCTTGTGCACACCAATACCAATCCTTTTTTTGGCTCTCATCGTGTTACACATACGTCATTAACTCAAATAGACCTCCTTATTCAACAAGTTCAAAACCTATAGAGACAAATGACAAATCTCCAAGCAAGCAACATAAAAAAGAGTTATACTATGGAAGATCTTTGTCCATATCCCTTTGATCGAATGATGTATATGCCACCTTTTCCCCCATACTTTGAAAATCCTAAGTTTGCGAATTACAAGGGGAAGGATGACCCAAGGGACCACATTCGATAATTATTCACTGCCTGTATAGAGGTTGCAGGAGACGATACTTACTTGATGTGTCTTTTTACCTAAAGCTTGGGAAGTCAATCTTTAGAGTGGTTCTTGCATCTCCCACTAGGGATTAGTTCATGGGGAGAATTGGTTGAACAATTGATTGCTCATTTCTCACACAACATTGACAACTTGGTAACACTAATGGATTTATGTGCTACCAAACAAGAGGGGGAATCTTTCGCTTCCTTCTTACAATGCTGCCACTCCCTTATCTGAAGGAGTCCTTGCCATATCTTGGAGAAATAACAGGGTGACATGTTCACAGAGAACCTCTTCTCCCAAATTAAATATCCCTTGCAAATGTAGTGTCTCAATTCGTTCCACCAGGTAATAGTGAAATAAATCAAGTGTGAGAAGGGTCTCATTGAATAGGGTATCTTGAAAAACAATAAGGAGAGTAATTCAACCAATAATACGAGTAATGAGAAACCTAAGTTCTAGTCGAAAAACAAGAATGTGACAAACGATGGGGTAGTGGACACCCGCATAGTGAATAGGCCCCAACCTTTTGTCTCTTTACAAGGCCCCAACAACACCTTCACATTTAATAAGAATCAATCTAATGATAATAACGTTGTCTCCACAAACACGATGCAATCTAATAATACACGTCCACCAAGGAATGTCAACCCAAAGGCAAAATTATACACCTCTTGGGGAACCTATCGAAACTACCCTCAAGAAATTGATCCAAACAAATGTGATATCCTTACCAGAGATTAAACCTTATGAACCTATTCCATTCAAGCCTGCTTGGTGGAACAATAATGATTTTTGCGAGTCCATCGAGCAAAAGGTCATAAGACATCCAACTGTTATGAGCTTAAGAACTTAATTTCGGACCTTATTGACCAAGGGGATATAAGTGTTGAAAACACGAAAGAAATTTCTAATACAAATCACAATTTTTAATATCCCCTTTTGTAATCATGATAAAGGGAAAGCCTCCAGTTTGGGTTCACAAGATAATAAGGCGAATTATACCTGGCCCTCTTATGATTACATGATCAATCACATCAATCAAGCAGATGAAACTGTGGCCACTATTACAGTTAAAACAAAGAACCTCGACTGTGTAGTGATCACCTGGTGATCAAAGGTTGCACTTCAAGGAACCCCTTCTAATCCTCCACCAATAGGGACCTACAATATAATTGATCAACTAAAGCAGAACCCAACATGCAAATATCTATTTTTGAGTTGTTGCGCATACCTCTAACTCATAGGGTGATCTTGGACAAAGCTCTCTATGAGTTTGTTGTCCCCTGAGATATTGATGAAGACGCTTTTCAAGCTATGGTGGGGAACTTAGCTATCATGCCCCACGTTACTTCCACACAACAAAACATCCCAGTACACAAACTTTCACATAACAATCCTCTGCACAAGCACAAAATCAAGAGGGTATTGATAGACGACGGAGCTAGACTTAATATATGTACTTTGAATCTGGTTAAGGCTTTGGGATATTTAGAACATAGCATTGACCCTTCTAAGAGAATAAATATCAAGGCCTATGATGGTGAGGAATTCCCATAAAAAGGAGTGATCACTTTACCAGTAAAGGTTGGACCAATGACAATAGACACAACATTTTAGGTTTTAGACCACGAATTGGGTTATAACGTGCTCTTACGTCGCCTGTAGATACACGCATTACATGCACTGCCATCTACTTTCCATAAATGTGTCAAGTTTCCATACAATAGCATTGAAATCACAATTCAAGGTAACCCAAATCCATTCCAGCATTGCAACAATTTTAGAGCAAGTACAGATAACGAGGTCCCAATTAATAAAGTAGCTCCCCTTATCTCACGACTAGAATCTCTATCAATATTAGACACATTAGTGCCTTCTACATCTAAGTCTAATGCAAAGCTTCAAATTAAGGACAAAGGATGTCAGGAATACATTTATTCAGAAGCCTTTCGTATTGGGTACTTACCCTTATCCCCAAAATCCTTCCTTTTGTTAGGTCCTAGAGACAAGTGAGAGGGGGGGTGAATCAGTTGTTAAATAAATTCAAACCAAAAACAACTTAACCAACCTTAATGCTTAATATCGGCGAATCAGATTTTATGCCGGTAGACAGTTTATCAATTAATTACAGTACCGGTAAGGATTAATACATAAAACAGAAAGACAATAACATCTACAACACATAACAACAATATTTGTACGTGGAAACCCTGTAAGGGGAAAAACCACAGTGGGAAACCTTACCCACAATCAGATGATACTACTGTGGATAGCATGTGTATACAAATGGGGTCTGCACATGCAGAAAGGCCAAGCGCCTAGAGCTCACTGCTAAAAAACAAATAGAAGTCACACTGACTACAATTGGATGGTTAAATCCAATAAAGATGTACTACTCAAAATAACATCTTTCTATGCTAGATTCAGTACCGGTTCAGTTCTGATATGCCTTCACAAAAACCTTGCTTCACCTTAAATGATGTATGTGTGTATAGCTTTGCTTGATCTCGCATATACCTTCTTATAATTCCTTTTCTTTCTTCCAATCGCTTATCGATCTTACAAATAAGATCTTACATAGATACCATAACCTAAGACCAATTTTAGTAGGTCGGCTCTAAAAGATATTACAATAAAAACATTTTACAAGTAAATCAATAACCGATGCAATAACCGATTCAACATGTCGGCTTAATGCATTTACAACAATAATAAATCATCTCCAAAGCGTGTCGTGCTAATCTGGAAAAGATAAGCCTGTCGGTGCTTAATTTGGACCCATTTGCCAGTAACAGCAAATATGCAAACATGAATATACCAATGAACAAATATCTAGGACAAGGTGTCCAAACGATGTCTTTGACATAACAAGGTGTTTTCCATATCATTCCAAGTGCCAGTGAACATTATATCCTGTCGGTGTACCAAATACCGATGACTGTGCATAAGTCACTTGTTTGCCGATGAACATTGTCAATCCTTCAAAGTGTCAGAGTTGATAAGTGTTGATAGGTGTTGACATCAATGCCAAAACCATACCAAAATACCAACAATCTCCCCCTTTGGCATTGATGGCAACACAAGATGGAAAAACCATCAAAGTGCCAAAACAGAAATATCAAATACCAAAAACCAACAATCTCTCAAAAGAGATCATAACCAGAAATCAAAATACAGAGAGTAATCAATCTCTCCCAAAGTAACAATCTTTCCCCCAATGAATAATCTCTCCCCAAAAGATAATGTGTTTTTCTATAGATATCTCTCCCCCTTTGACATCAAATGTCAAAGCAATACAAAACCAAGTTCAAATACCAACCAATTTAGTATACCAACTACTCCCCCTGAGAAGTAGCTCTCCTCATCAAGGCTGGAAAAAGATTTTTCTATTAATTCAACTGTCTAATTCTCTACCGGTGGGGGTATGACCCCAAGCTGATCTCTGAAATATTCAAAAGTCTCTTTAGGCAGAGGTTTAGTGAAAATATCTGCAATCTTCTCTTTAGTTTTCACATAAACCAGTTTTACTTCTTTTGCTTCAACATTCTCTTTTAGAAAATTTAGTTTGATAGAAACATGTTTGGTTTTAGAATGTAATATCGGATTCTTAGATATATCAATTGTTGCAGTGTTATCACAATAGATAGTTATAGGTTCCTTGCATTTTACCTTTATGTCCTTCAACATTTGCTTAAGCCATAATACCTGTGTACAGTTAGTTGCTGCTGCAACATATTCTGATTTTGCTGTTGATAAAGATCTGCAACTTAATTTCTTACTCAACCAAGAAATTAATCTGTTTCCAAGAAAAAATGCTCCGTCAGTGGTGCTTTTTCTATCATCCACATCTCCTGCCCAATTTGCATTTGTGTATGCACATAATTCAAAGTTTTCATCTCTAGGATACCATAAACCAAGATTTGTAGTGCCTTGTAAGTATCAGAAAATCCTTTTTACTGTTGATTCATGTTTTTCTCTAGGATTACTCTGAAATCTTGGAACAATACATACTGCATTCATAATATCAGGTCTTGTTTGTGTCAAATACAATAAACCTTTTATCATAGATTTGTACCTAGTCGGATTAACAGGTGTAGATTCATTCCTTAGTGATAATTTGTCATTTGTAGTCATAGGTGTGCTTACCGGTTTAGAGTTCTCCATCCCAAATTTCTTTAGTAACTCCTTTAAATACTTTGATTGACTCAAGAATATACTTTTATCAGTCTGTGAAATCTGCAATCCTAAAAATAATTTTATCTCTCCAATCATAGACATTTCAAATTCTTGTTGCATTTCAATAGAAAAGTCTTTACATAATCCATCTTCTCCTGCAAAGATTATATCATCAACAAAAACTTCTATAACCAAGATGTCATCGTTAGTCACTTTATAGTATAAGTTGTTGTCAGCATTATCTTTAGAGAAACCAATCTTCAAAAGGTATTTATCCAATCTAGCATACCAAGCTCTTGGAGATTGCTTCAACCTATACAAAGTTTTCCTTAACTTGCAAACCATATCTTTGTTATTTGTTAAAGAAAATCCATCAGGTTGCTCAATGTAAACTTCTTCTTCAAGATCTCCATTCAAAAATGCACATTTAATATCCATTTGATATACTTTGTAGTTCTTGTGTGCTGCAAAATCCAAGAATAATCTGACTGTCTCAATTCTAGCTACCAATGCAAAGGTTTCATTATAATCAATTCCTTCTTTCTGAGAATATCCCTTACACACTAGTCTTGCTTTATTTCTGATTACCTTCCCATCTTCATTAAGTTTGTTTCTGAATACCCATTTTGTTCCAATCACATTTTTGTCTTTAGGCCGAGGAACTAATGTCCATGTGTTATTTTTCTCAATTTGTTCTAGTTTCTCTTCCATAGCTTTAATCCAGTGTTTATCTTCACATGCCTCATTAATTGATGATGGTTCAATTTGATAAATAAGACATACCTCTTCATTTGTCATTCTTCCTCGTCATAACTCCTTTATACTTATTTCCAATTATCTGATCTTCAGAGTGATTCAGTCTTACATAGTGGGGTGTCTTCGTTTACTTTTGTTCCTCAGTTACAGTGGAATTTTCAGATGATACCGGTGTAACTGGATCTTCATTCTATACCGGTGGGTTCAATGTAGGTTCATTTGTCAGTATTTATGTTGCCGGTTAAGAGTATATACCTTGAAGTTCCTCTAAACTGTTCATCAATCTTCACATTTGTACTTTCAACAATTTTCTACAATCTCTTGTTAAAACATCTATATGATTTGCTCTTAGATGAATAACCAAGAAATATTCCTTCATCACTTCTAGGATCAAATTTGCCAATATATAGCATTTACTTCCAAATATTTTAAAATATTTAAGAGTAGGAGTAATACCAAACCATAGTTCATGAAGGGTCTTATCGGTTTGACCTTTGATGTGAACTTTGTTGAATGTATAGATCGTTGTGCTTATTGCCTCTCTCCAATATACATGTGGTAGATTTGCATCCGATAACATACTTCTAGCTGCATCTAATATAGTTTTATTTTTTCTTTCTACAACACCATTCTGCTGTGGTGTTTGAGGTGTTGATAACTGTCTTTTGATTCCATTCACTTCACAGAATGCATTAAATTCCTTAGATGTGAATTCACCTCCTTGATATGATCTCAGACATTTGATTTTCTTACCAGTTTCATTCTCTACCATTGTTTTGAATAGTTTGAACTTCCCAAGTGCTTCTAATTTTTCTTTGAGAAAAGTAACCCAACACATTCTAGAATAGTCATCAATCATTAGCATGAAATATCTATCACCTTGTAAGCTTTTAGTTCTAGCTGGACCACATAAATCAGTGTGAATTAAGTCAAGAGTCGTGTTGGAGTTTTCTGGAATACTTTTGAAAGATGCTTTAACTTGTTTTCCAAATTGACATTCCTTACATACCGAATTGTGAGGCTTAACAATCTTAGGTAAATCTCTAACTGCCTTAGTAGTACTGATTTTTGCCATGCAATCAAAATTTACATGACAGAGTCTCTTATGCCATAGCCAACTTTCAATTAATTGACCAACACTTAAAAGATTATGCTTTGAACCTTCTACGTAGTAAACATTGTCAGTATTATGCTTACCATCAAGAGATATAGTACTTTTTTATTTGATTAAACAAGCTTTATCATCTCCAAATCTTACTAGACCTCCATTATATTCCTGAAAGTTCAAGAATTTACCTTTATCACCAGTCATGTGATGTGAACATCCTGAATCAATGATCCATTCATCCTTAACTTCCACTCTAGTTGCCAGGGCCTGCTCTACCAGTTGAATAGTAGGTGTCGGTTGATCTTCTGTTATAGCAAAAAAAAACCATCCATTGTTTGTCAGATCCTCATCAGAATCATCAGTGACTCCTTCATCAGCAAGATAACAAGATTTGTCTTTATTTTTCTTAAATCTGTATCTCTGATATTCAGGGTTAAGCTTGTATGTTCTTCTAGCTTCTTCTCTTAGTCTAGCATGTCTATCAAGGCATTTTGAAGCCATATGACCAATCTTATTACAGTTAAAACATTTAAAGGGTGTTTTACCTTCATACTTACTTCCAACTGGACCTTTAGGCATTTTTCTTGCAAATAGTGCTTCAAGTTCTTCATTTTCTCTCCTGCTTTCTTCAAGTTCTCTTGCATAAAAGACTTTCCAATCAGACTTGTCAAATGATGGTGCAGAAAATGTTGATGCCTTAAAAGCTAAGTCTGTCTTTATAGTAGCAACATGACCAAATTCCTCAATTTCAAAAGCTGAAAGTTTTTCAATCGATGTATCCCTAGTTACTGAAGTATTAGGCATTGTTCTTAACTCATTTATAGCAGTAACTTTCATTTTATATGCCGGTGGTAATCCTCTTAAAAATTTTGAAACAATTTCATCTTCACTTAAGGTTCCTCCACAACATTTAATACCTAAAACAATTTCATTTACTCTTTCCATAAAAGCAGAAATCCTTTCATCTTCTTCCATTTTCAGATTTTCATACCTGACCCGGAATTTTTTAAGTTTTGTAATTTTGACTGTGGAATCTCCTTCATTCAATGTTTCCAAATGATCCTAAATAGCTTTAGCAGTAGACCTATCTGATAATCCCATGATTTGTTGATTTGATAATGCGCTCAAAAGTGCTTCTCTTGCTTTGCAATCGTTTTCCTCATCTTTAACCAAGTTTGGTGGATTAGGTTGATTCTAAGTAGGAGCAGTATAGCCATTCTTTGTAACATCCCAAATGTCCTTTCCAATGCAATTCAGATGTGTCTCCATCCTGATCTTCCATATGCCATAGTTGGTTCCATCAAGTTTAGAACTGTCCTTCCTGAAATAGTTAGAGGACATTGGATCTCCTCAAGCTGTTAAACTTCTGCAAAAAGAGGACTAGGCTTTGATACCAATTGTTAGGTCCCGAAGACAACTGAGAAGGGGGGGTGAATCAGTTGTCAAATAAATTCAAACCAAAAACAACTTAACCAACCTTAATGCTTAATATCAGTGAATCAGACTTTATGTCGGTAGATAATTTATCAGTTAATTACAGTACCGGTAAGGATTAATGCATGAAACAGAAAGACAATAACATCTACAACACAACACCAATATTTGTACGTGAAAACCCTATAAGGGAAAAAAACCACAGTGGGAAACCTTACCCATAATTAGATGATACTACTGCAAATAGTATGTGCATACAAATGGGGTTTGCACATGCAGAAAGGCCAAGCGCCTAGAGCTCACTGCTCAAACACAAATAGGAGTCACACTGACTACAATTGGATGGTTAAATCCAATAAAGATGTACTGCTCAAAATAACATCTTTTTATGCTGGGTTCAGTACTGGTTCAGTTCTGATATGCCTTCACAAAAACCTTGCTTCACCTTAAATGATGTTTGTGTGTATAGCTCTGCTTGATCTCGCATATACCTTCTTATAATTCTTTTTCTTTCTTCCAATCGCCTATCGATCTTACAAATAAGATCTTACATATATACCATAACCTAAGACCAATTTTAGTAGGTCGGCTCTAAAAGATATTACAATAAAAACATTTTACAAGTAAATCAATAACCAATGCAATAATCGATTCAACATGTCGGCTTAATGCATTTACAACAACAATAAATCATCTCCAAAGCATGTTGTGCTGATCTGGAAAAGATAAGTCTGTCGGTGCTTAATCTGGACCCATTTGCCGGTAACAACAAATATGTAAACACGAATATACCAATGAACAAATCTCCAAGACAAGGTGTCCAAACGATGTCTTCGACATAACCAGGTGTTTCCCATATCATTCCAAGTGTCGGTGAACATTATATCCTGTCGGTGTACCAGATACCGGTGACTGTGCATAAGTCACTTGCTTGCCGGTGAACATTGCCAATCCTTCAAAGTGTCATAGTTGATAAGTGTTGATAGGTGTTGACATCAATGACAAAACCATACCAAAATACCAACACCTTTTCACCCCTTTCCATCCATAATAAATCAGCTCCTATATGTGGCTAAGTAAAATCCTAAGTCTAGTGATGGGTGTGGAACTAAGAGCATCACACGTTTCGAGGAGTACAGTTTCTTCCAGTTTTCTTTAGTCTATCCACGCACAATCCACAAAAAATCAACACTTACATCACGGATCCGCAATAAAGTTTTGTATTCTTTGTAATAGAGTATCAGTTTCATGGATTCAGTCAATTTTAGATGAGATGTAGACAGTAGCAATGGGCTTCAACAAATCAAATCTTTCAGCAAACTCAGACAACATTATGGTTCAGTGCTATCTATCATTTTTCTGAAAGTAAACACTGTGATTAAAATCAAATCGACTTATACAAGTGACAAGAGACACTAAACTTGAGGACTACAATGGATGTTGGTGTCGAGTCTCGGTTTTTTTTGGATTTTAATCTTTTGGGGGCATGTCTTTTAGCTTTTCTGGGATGTTTCTGACTAGAGATTCTATCTCCAAGATGTCTTTGACTAGAAAGGTGAGGATGAGATATGTTCCCCTTTTATTTTTGTTGTCTGTGGATTGTCTCTTAGTAATGCTATGACTTGTCCAAGGATATGAAGACACTGTGAGTCTAGTGTGAACTGGGGCATTCCTTGTTTGCAACTATCTGATCTCCATGCAAACGGGTACAATGAATTTCTGGGTTGAACCTATACCTCGAATGTCATAACCTATTTGTCATAATAAAGCTCAATGATGATAAATCACAAGAAGCTCTTTCACTTTCATATCTTCTATCTTCCATCCCCCTTTTGTGATTGACCTCCATCGTCCTTCCTGAGTCCATGTAGCCTGCTATCACATGACTGAGTATAATGACACGCCAAAAATATATGCATTTCATGTAGATTCCACCTGCATTACCACATATTAGTGTTTCATACATACATATAGATATCACAATCACATTGCATTTTGCATATATAATTAGTTAGCATCTGCATTCTCATATAAAACATAAAATGCCAAAATAATAACGCAACACATGTTAGCACATTTTACATTCTCATCATGTACATAATTATTTGTATTATCATATTCATCTGCATTTCATACATTCACATATACATAACATATAAAACATAAAAAAACAAAAATATCGCATTTCATCATGTATATATATCTACATTCCTATCATAAACATCATAGATACATGTATCTATGATGTTTATGAAATAACACAACACATGTTAGCACATTTTACATTCTCATCATGTACATAATTATTTGCATTATCATATTCATCTGCATTTCATACATTCACATATGCATAACATGTAAAACATAAAAGAACAAAAATATCGCATTTCATCATGTATATATATGCATTCATATCATAAACATCATAGATACATGTATCTCATAAGCATCCATACATCATAGAATCATAAATTGCATTAACATGTAGAAACATGCATCATATAGAAGCAACATCACATAGGTACATATGCATATAGCTGCCACAAGGATGAATCATCTCATATATATATATATATATATATATATATATATATATATATATATATATATATATATATATATATCTCAAAAATTATAAGTGTCATGATACAATGATGTCAAAATCATATGGCTACCATCACCCAAAAGTGTCTACATCATCATACAAAAATGGTACAAAAAAATGAATACTTAGGGAGCCATCTAAGGCTATGATGAACTCCCTCCCTCGGAGCTAGTCAGCCTCGACGGAGTCCGAGCCCTGGAAGTCCCCACCCCAGAATCATCTCTCCTGCCCCCTCTATCTGGTGGTGGTGGAGGACCCATAACCACACCACTAGACGCATGTTTCCTATCTCTCCCTCCAGTGGTCGTCATAGTCCACAATGGTCTCCGGAAGCTCCTAGCTCGCTCATCAGATGGCACAACTTCATAATACAAGTCTCTCCAGTAAGCTATCTCCTCCCCTTCTCGTAGAACATAGGCATATCCGACCCTAGTGTCCTCTGTTGCTCGCCTACCTTCCCTCAATGCCTCCTCAGCTTCCATGTAGCATTGAACAACCTGATCCCTCTCTCGTTTAGTGTCCCTCAACTGTCTCCTTAGCCTAGCCCCATCCCTCTCTAGATCCTGAATCTCATCTGCTTGTCCCTGACAGATCTCTCTCAAGGATAGTAGATCATCCTCCTCCTCTCCTCCCTCCTCACCCTATCCCTGTAGTTGCTCCTGTGGTTGTCCCTGTCCCTGTCTCTGTCCTGGAACCTGCGCTGCTGGCACCTATAAGACAATCCACCTCTACCCCTGACTACATGTGCCTGTCTCTCCTCTCCTCCATCTCTCCTCTGAGCTACTCTCCTCTCTACTACTACACCTCGCCTCTGTCGTCAACCTCTACCTCCACCATCCTCACTATCATCTCCACGATCCCCACCATCACCCTCTATCAGCTCTCTAGGATCTGTTAGCCATGGAAATGGATGATCTGTCCAATATGCGTTGTACTCAGCATCCATCCCTGCATCCTCCACATCTGCCAAAATATCCCAAGGCATGGGAACCATCTCCTGCATCTGTGCCACTGCCTGATCATAAGGCAATAACGGACCCAAATGAGGTTGATCTCTCACTGTTCGTGCATACATCCCTGAGCCACGTGGCATTCGTTGTCTCCTACTGAACTGCCTGCATACTCTGTCATTCAACTGTCGCTCAATGATATATGGTGTCCTCCTGATCAGATACCTACTCCTGAACACATGGTAGATCGACTACATCATCCTCTCACTCCTCACAATCTCGGTACGACCTCCATACCACACTATTTATCTCATCGATCACTCGACGCCAATACTCTAGCCTCCCAACCCGTGGCTGGGAAGTAATCATATCATACAAATGTACATAACTACGCCTATGTCCCCTGCCTCTAAAGTGTATCGGTCGTGTCACCGGAAGATGCTCATATCTCCATACCTGCAATAATATCACTCCACACCCCAATCTCGTTGAACTATGATACACAAACTGATGCAGCTCATAATACAAGTGTGCCAACAGACACAGCCCCCATGCAAACCTGGTGTGCTCAGTCACCAATGTCTCCAAAGTCCTCCCCCATCCCACAGCCAACCCTCGTGTCGCCCTGTCCAGACAGAGAAACCCATTGATAACTCCTGCCAGCACCGCCGACAGAGCCAATCCTGTAGCTGTCATGGTGTCTCAAGCCACATGTCCTACCCTCATCTTTAGTCTCGGATCCTGGAACACTCATCTCAATTCCTCCCTATCTCCCTCTTGATCGTAGGGAACCAACTCCCCATCGATCGGTATCCGCAGTATCCTGTACACATCCTCTAAAGTGATTGTCATCTCACCCATCGACAAATAAAACATGCATGTCTTTGAGTGTCATCTCTCGGCTAATGTAGACAACAACCCCATGTTCGCTCGAAACTCAGGCATATACATAATATATCCTAATCCCATGACCTCAACTATTGCTTTATCCTCCAATGTCAACTTTGTTCATAACTATTGTGTCATAGGGAATCACTCTCTAGACTCAATTTGGGGTAAGTACTCCTGCATCCAATCAAATCAATCGTGTCAATCCTAGTGGTACTCATGTTCATCACATAGTGGTGCTTATCTTATCTTATCCTAGCCTAGTGGTATATATGTCCATCACATGGTGTTGCTCATCAGGCTCTATCTTAGTGCTTATGTCTATCACATAACGTTGGATCCTAGCATATATGTTTATCACATTGCATTATATCCGATTTCGCTAGAGCACTCGCCGGATTTTATCAATTCGACGGCTTATCCTACACTTAGCTTAGCAAACCTACTTGTTTTAGGGCACATATTGAGTGAATCCTCTCAGCAGCTTATCCAATTGGCAACGTATGTTTATCACAGAACTGTCAATTCTAGCCTTGTTTCCAGTTTGTCTTCCCTAGGGCACCTGTTTGAGTGAATCCTCTCAACATCTTATCCAATTGATAGCTTTTGGCTTTGTTTCTGGTGAGATGTGGATTCTGGTATTGTCCCAGTTGATGTGTTCTTATCGATTAGCCTGGTTGTGTGTTGAGCGAAGATGATCTCGGGTTGTGGTTGATCTCCATGACTTGCGAATCGTTGAGGAGTTGCTGTGGGCCTTGGTCGGTATTCTCAAAGGTCTGTGCATCGTTTTTGTAATTTGGAGATTGTTCTTAGTGATTGGAGCCGACATGTTACCGTTGCACGTTTCATGAACCGGTTGGTCTTTGGGCCGACTTGATTAAGTTGTAATTATTTGTGCGTGGTATTTATATGGAGGTTTGCGAATCATTTGAGGACAAAAGTCATATCAAAAAAGTTAGAAGATTGAAGACAGGGCATTGAGATTGAGCAAAGATGTAGAACCGACGAGATTATGATCCGATAGGACTGAGGCCGGAAGGCGGAGGTCCGGGTTAGGATAGAACTGGTATACTATTATCGGAGGTCGATTTGATCTGAGGATGATCTGTGGATCTTGTAATTGCATTGTAAGCATTAATTATTTCCAAGACTACGACCCAGTATGTGGCATGTATCATTTTTCAAATTGTAATAAGATTCAATCTTATTGTTTACCGGTTATGTCTTTTGTGTTGTTACCGGTTGTTCTTTCTGTTGTTTTTGGCACCTTGTTACCGATTACCAGTATGCTTTGCATGATTCATGTGTTTAGCTGCAAGGTTGGGCTATCCTTCATTGGATCTCCCTCCCTTGATTGCGTCAGAACCCCTACTAGACATGTGAATGGTAATATTGCTTTATTTTGTTGATTTACATGATCTTAAATATCTCTATTGGTATTGGTGAATGTTTCATTGTAGGACTTAGATTGTTTGTGGTTGAATCTTTATGGTTTTATAATAGTTCATTATTCACTTTTCACCATACACACTGCCAAATCATACTAACCAATGCAAAGGCAAAGAAGTGATCCACTACTCACCTTCTTCATCTTTCATCAAATGGGGAGAATTGAATGAAAAATCATTAGAGGAAGACATATGTAAATGGTTGTACAAGGATGAAGAAGAAAACTCCATATCAGTATGAAAAAGGCTTCACAATGTTGCAAAGACACGGTTAGAATGACACCACAGGCTTGAGGGCACAACATCAACGAGTTATAGAGCCAATACTACCTACAAAGAATTTAAGAAAACAAGGCCTGGGATATGGAAGGATAGAATCAAGATCCACAAGGCAAGATAATGTACCAGCGATATTAAACATGCCTCCAACTCTGCCTCCCACAAGTGCAACTCTTGACTAGGAACCCACAATCAAAGCAACCTATCATTGGTGGTCTATGTACCTCCTTCCCATGTGATTATATAAGAGGAAACAAGTGTGGCTCCCGTAGAGGAAACCAATACCAGGAATCCAACACTCATTATTGAAGAAGTTGGTATAACCTCCACAGTAGAATGAGGATCCACAAGCTGAGGGGATATTCCATTGGTAGTAAACACCGTTGAGACCCATTGCCTCCTATTGATGAAGTAGATGAACCTTGTGAAGAAGTGTCTTATGTGAAAACATACATTGAGATTGAGACTATCTCTCATGGTTATGAATGGTTATCCCTCCACAGTAGTAGCACCTACGCTATAGACCAGTCCTATGATCATCAACCCCCTATTAATGATGGTATTGTTTATGAAAACAAAGAAATTGACCCCAATTCATGATGACACTACTTTGACACTTGCGCTTGTACTCTGATGTTGACACCTTGTCCTAATGTAGATAGGGACCTTTTCCTAACGTTTCCACACCTTATATAGATTGGGAACAATAGGATAAACCACATCTAGATTGGTTTGAAAATGATAAGGCGATAGCTCAATTTCTTGGCATTCGTGAGGGTTTACAACATGGAGATCACAAAGTTGGTTTTACAATAGACCTTGATAGAGTAGCATACTTTGGGGAGGCAAGTTTGTCCACTAGTCAACAAGAAGAAAATGAAAATAAAAACAAAGCTAGAAAGTCCAACCAGAGAAAAATGGATGATCAACCAGAGGTTATCATATGAAGAAGATTTGACAGTTTACCAACTAATTAAGAGAGATCCTAACTATTGGTAGTGTAGATGTCTAAAATTAATTATGTCAGTCCTTATTCCTTTCAAAATTAATTTCATTATATTTTAATTAATTTTGTTACCTTAGCCATATGATTAATTATATCCAATTCTTCTAAATTATTTCAATTTCAAACCTTAGCCAATATTCTCATGTAATCCCAATTAGTTAATTGAATCCTACAAATCACCCTCTTAATCCTAGCCTAATCATGATCATGATCATTATTTTTCTCAATTTTAAATTCCTCCACACATTCTCTCTTCTCATGTCCCATCCTCCTAATTCATCCACTTGCATTCTAGTTCTCCATTATCCCACCTAATCACTCTCCTTAATCATTTGTGCATTCCTAATCACCATGATTAGGGATGGGTCAACTCTTTACCATAAATGGCTTTCCCATCTCACCTCCCAACCTTAAATGTCATCCACTTTTATCTATCCAAGGAATTTTGAATTACTTGAATCTCTCAATGCCCTCTCTTCCTAAGAAATTTTTAATTGTTGTATACTCAATTTTGGCTTGCTCAAAATTGTGGGATAGCCCCTACAAATTTTGTCCAATTTATAGCCCATGTCTCTGAAGTCTTAAGTTGTCAATTTGAAAGATTGAGCAAAATGCCTTTTAGGAGTTAGTTTTATTTCATTTTTGTTGATTTTGGTGTCAAATTAGGCCCTAGATCCAATTTTGCACTTGTCTAGGGATTTCTAGTGTCAAATCGAGTGCTAAACCCGATATAAATTTGTCAAAAAATCTTAAACCAAAAACCTTAACTCTAATACCATGAAAAGGCAATTGATTCATTGACAAAGAACAAGAGTATTCATTAAATAAGCAATTATAAACAATATTTCTAAAACAAAAACCATCGATAATAAGAAAAATAATAGAAAGTTACTAAAACTAACTAAAGTACATAAATGACCATTAGATGCTAAATATTAACATTATCACTTTAATAGGAACAACTTTTACATTGTATAGAAAGGAAATACATTCACAAACATGAATAATGACAATAATATGTAGGTAAATCTAGAGGTCATAATTTTGTATTGGTGCCTTCCCTTCTTAAGCCACTCTCTTCTTGTTATGTCATTGAATCTACAATAATAGAAAATTGAAATGATTTCACTATTTAAATTGAGAAAATTTATGATATAGCATTTTAAATTCTTCTCTTCTTTCAAATTGAAAACATTGAATGTTTACACAAATTGTAGATTAAAAACATTGAATGTTTACATTTAGTCAAAAAGTGAGGTGCAAGGCAAAATGGCTTTGTAAGGAGTTGACATAGCAACTCCTTTCTGGTGTGTAGGTGTCTTACGCTAATGGCGATGTTAATGTTGATGCAACAACTTCCCTATGTGTTTAGAGTCTTGCAGTCTTCTTTAATTATATATATATATATATATATATATATATATATATATATATATATATATATATGCAAGCCATGGATTTTGTTTGGGATTTGTTAAAAGCTAAATGGATACAATCTATCTTGTTATGCTATCATGATGTATTTATTTACCAATAAAATATATATGATTTTGTATTGAGTAAAAACTTAATATTTATTAGATATTTAATTGCACCACTATAGATCACTATCAAATCAACTTCTATAGCACATAGTATTGAACCCCACTTAATTATCAGCCCCTCTTCTATGTTTCAAATAAGATTTGAGGAAATGAGAATTAGATACAAACAATTTTCAACTTCTATAGCACATAGTATTGAATCCCACTTAATTATCAACCCTACTTCTATGTTTTCCTCTCAAAACCTCAATTAGGAAACTAGATGGCGAGGAACAAAGATGTATGGTTGGAAGGCTTGGGGCAGCAACATGTCTACATCAAAAGAAAACAAATAGAAAGCTTACAAAGATATTTGACCGCAAGCAATTTCAAAATAAACACCACAATCTCATACAAAATCATCTTTGCCCAAAGTTGGTGCATTTCAATTGCAGCAATGATTTAGCTGCTAAGTTATTTTAAGTGAATATAAAGAACATGGAAGGGCACACTAGTCAAAAAAATACAGAAGGAAAAATTAGATTGATAAAAAAAATACAAAATAATTAAATGAAACTTCAACAAGAGTGCCCAAATGCAATTGCAGAAATCAGAAGGCATAATATGATAGAAAAAGCCAAGATATTTGTTTACAAGACAACTCTTGTTATACTCAAGTAAAAAAAGAAAACTTGAGTGCTTTCTAGGTCTGATTCATCACACTTTAGTTCTAAATTTTATCTTATTTGTTGAGTTTTGGACCTGATTTTCTTTGTTGATCGTTTTCTATCCTAGGTGGGATTTGACACTAGTTAAACCTACATAAACACAAACTCAATTAAGCACCGATGAAAATATAACAAAAGCTTCAGAAGAATTGATTGCACCTTGCTCCTTGGCTCAGTCACAAAGGCTCCAATCTAAAGTGCATGCTCCCTTACAAGACATTTAATTCTGAACATAAATTAATTAAATGTGTAAAAAAAAAAAACACAAATAATCAAACTCGTTAAAATGGTACAAATGTAACACAATGCTACAATTTTTGAAATATCCAAAATCCAAAATCAATCAAACAAAATATTCAAAAATTATTCTACATGACCCATCCCTTACATTTTAAGACTACTATCCAAAATCCAAATTCAAGCAAATAGAATATTCAAAAATTATTCTAGCCCATTCGAATAATTAATCTTTTAGAATATCCCTTACATTTTAAGGCTAATCTTACTCTTTAAGCTACCATAAGAAAATTACAAGAAATAAATTATATCCCAAAAGTACAAATACCATAAGAAAATTACAAGAAATAAATTACATCCCAAAAGTACAAATGCTATACAGATTCGGTATTCTTAGCGGTACCCAAAAAGAAGCAAACTTTTAAATGGTACAAGGATATGGAGACGACATAAATGCGTATCATTACTTAAAAGAATACCTCCAATTAGCACTTCTCACATCAGTCAAGTCTCTCTGACTAAATGTGAACAAAATTAACCAACCGTTATATGAACATGACATTGATTTTAGATCTGTTCAAACCCCCAAAAAGTTAATCGTATCATTTGTTATAGAATCTCTTCACATTGATGCAACAAGCCCAAACCTTTGTAATGCCCTGAGGAACACACCCCTGGAGGAATCTCCTTTACAATAGGAGCGAGTCCCATGGACAGTTGGACCGAGGAAGAATTGTAACAGTATGAATTAAAATCCGGCCCTCAAAAAATGGAGTCCTTACTTAAGTTGCAGTCTTAGATAGACGAGGTTCCTAATAGAATTTCAGAATTCTGTAGCTGAAAAAAGCTTTTGGTCTCATGACTGGATTTTGTAACAATCTTTACACCTTGAGCTCCAAAATTTAAAAAAATATATTAATATTGGTCTCGTGATTTATTTTTTGAAACAGAAACACTCAAAATAATTAAAATTGCAAAATACAATCCTCAACTTATTAAGAAGAATTAACTGTAGACGAACAACAAATACAGAAATATAAAGCAAAAACAATCTACTAGAATACTTGAGTATCACCAGCCCAACCCCAAAGGGGCACCCTACAAATTTTAAAATTTAAAAGGCAGTGGCTCCTGTCTTCTTCAGTAAAATTCAAACTTGTCTGCCTGCTTTGAGATAACTACAAAACAGAAGGGTTATTAAGCTTACATTTTCAAGCTTTCCGCCGCTATAAAATCCATAATAACATCTAGGCTCCCAATAATGATCCACGTGTATCTACAAACTTTTCTTAATCAATGTTAAGATTGAAGTTCATGCTTGTATAAAATCAAGGATAGCATCTTGGAAAGAAATGCTCCTAAATAATCTCCATGTATCTACAAACTTTTCTTAATCATTACTGAACTTAGGTTACAACTTGCCTGCTGGTAAAATACCAGAATGGTACCAAGGAAATAAATCCTACTAAAAAATCACCAGATTCACTTACTGAAATACCTTAAAAAGCCCCACTCCATGAAACCCCAGAAATATTCCAAACTATTACAGCCAATTTAGGAAGAGGCAACCAAATTAATTAGATAATAACCAATAAATTTAATTAAAAGAAATCAAAAAAACCGTTAATCGAACACAAACTGACCATTGGCAACCTCAAATTCTGATAGAATAGTTGCATCCCAGAGTCTCGGATTTTACTACAATAATAGCATCAAACTTCGAGCATCAGAAGTTACTTCTACTTAAAATCAAAAGAAAATATAATATGATATAACCCTAAATTGCAATGCACGCGTCGGAACCGTTCACGATCAATCTCAAGTTAGAAACGCACCCACCTCACTCAATAATCTGTGCTATTGATAAGGACCAATTAACAAAGTTTCAATTGATAAAACAAATTGAACCCTGGTAAAACACATGCCCCTTAGTAAGATTCAAAACCCCATAGCAAACAGAGTCAACATTGAGATTTGAAAAGGGTACGATTCCGATAAGTAAAATGTCATTTCCACTTATAATGTATACACAGATATCCATACGGCATGTACAGCATTTGAAAACTATAAGATTAAAAAAGGGTTTCCAAATCGAGACGTACTGGTGGTGTCAACAGACACCGTACAAAACAAAGAGAGACAGAGAAAGTTACGATTCGCTTAGCCCGAAGTAAATTTCGTAACAGCCTTGGTACCCTCAGAGACAGCGTGCTTGGCAAGCTCACCGGGAAGAGCCAATTTAACAGCCGTCTGCACCTCCCGGGAGGAGAGAGTATCCTTCTTTGTGTATTTTACAAGCTTTGAAGATTCCCCTGCTAACTTCTCAAAAATGTCATTCATGAAAGAATTCATGATGGCCATCGCCTTGCTGGAAATGCCGACCTCAGGGTGAACCTGCTTGAGCACCTTAAAGATGTAGATCTTGTAGGTCTCCACGCTTCTCTTCTTCCTCTTCTTCTTATCACCGGCTGCCTTCGGAGATTTTTTGGCGGCCTTTGAAGGAGCCTTCTCCTTGGGCTTCTTCTCAGCAGCGGCAGTGGGAGTTTTTTCCCCCACAGTTTTCCTCTCCTCGGCCTTCTCGGCAGCCTTCTTCTCTGCTGGTTTCTTCTCAGCCTTGGGAGCCATTTTAGCAAAACCCTAAACAACCAAAATCGACCAAGCAGTTGAAAAACTGTGTGACAAATTGTCGGAAAATACGGTTCATATATATGCCGCGTCAAACGTTTGTCGTTGGTTGGTCACTGGAGACGCGGATCACCAGATGTGGTCAATCTCCGCCGTTCATTACTACTTCAATCGACGGCTTAGCGATGATGGGAATTTATGTTAGCCTTTGCCTTTTAAAGGGTGATATCGTAGCTAGGCAATCTAGAAAGGATAAGGATAGGCTTTTTGTCTCAATAGAAACAAATAATTGAAGTCGACCTAAAACAAAAGAAAGAAATAATGAAATACCGAGACAAATCCAAAAAAAATTGACGAACAAACAAAATAAATGAATCTTTCATATTTTTAACTTAGGGGATATTATAGTTTGAATTTTTTATTTATGTTTTTTTTCAGGATTTATATTAAAATATATTAAAGATATTACATTCTTATATCAGATGGCAAAATTTGGCCATGTTTGATCATGATCTAAGACCCAAAATTCATTACAGATCACACAGATATCCAAAATATAGCAAAATTGTCACAAGATTTATAGCCCTACTCACAGCCCATCCTACTACCTGATATACCACATATACTACTGTGGAAAGATTTACAGACATATAACTTATCTGTATACTCATCTATTACAGAGACTAATTACATTATCACTATAAAGTCTTGCTTTATAACAAGAAATTAGACAAAAAGAAGCCAAGGAAGGCAAAAAGAGCAAAACCCTTGTATAGAAATTATCCTCGGCTTGGACTGAGGGAAACATCCATGCTCATATTGGTTCTTTCGCCCTCTAAATCGTTGTTATTGTTGCTCATGGAGAACTCATCATCATCATCTCTCAGACCCATCAGGATTTTGTGTTGTCCGACCCAGGGTAGATTAACATCAATTGCATCCCCGATTAGGGGAGTGAGAGTACCATCTTCAACAAATCCCATTGTTATTTTCAAGACATTGCCTTCCCTGTAGAATCTCTTGGAGTTGTCTTATATCTTCTCTTGGGACTTGTAGATTTACAATAGATTTTCATTCCCACTTGCATGCCTTCCCTACACCTTTAAAACATACAAAATCTTGAATATAAGGACCCCAAGCCCTCTCACATCTGGCTTTTAGTCTTTCTGTATTCATCATATAACTAATAGAAGGATATCCCCCCCAAGAGTCATCCTAGAATAGAGCATTTTGTTGGCATTGCATGAAGATTGCATTGATGAAGTATAGTGTTGTCATTGATGTCAATAGTAACAAGTAATTAAGTTGTATTGCAATCGTAAATGATGCAACAAAGCAACCGGTAGTAAAGCAGTGAAGGCAACCGGTATTATTATTGAGGCAGAGAGATCAACCGGTAACCCTAACCAATTGATAAGCAGAACCCTAACCGATGGAGCTTGAAGAATCAGTTGTGATGATCTGTGACCGAATGATGATGGGAGATGAAGATGCCACGTAAGCATGATGCATGTGATGAGTTTTGAAGTGGATTTGGTGCGTGAAGATAACCATTTATCTTGGGAATGATCAAATGCATAACAATAGGTCGGTAACTTTCAAATCTTGAGTTGAGCTATGTTACCGGTTTTGGGTTGTGTTATCGACCTATTGTATTTTTTTTTAAGGTCGATGAGTTGTTTCAGAGTTGAAAGTTTGTTTGATGAAATTTTAGTTTATTTTCTATCTACTAATTCACCCCCCGCTTTCAGTAGTTGACCAGATCCTTATAGTTTCATCATATTATCAATTGGTATCAGAGCATTTCAGGTCCTCTTGTGTTTAAGCCTAATAGCTTGAGGAAAAGATCTAGGAGAACATGATGAAGAAAGAAGGTCTGAAGTTCAATAGGGAAAACTACAGAATTTGGAGTGATGAGATGAAGATCTATATCAAGAGCTTAGGAAGTCAATATTGGGAACATGTTGTTACTAAATATAACTTGCCTAGTGGGATTTTGACAGATGATCAAAAGAAGGAGCAACAGGAGAACAATCAAGCATTGGAGGCCATCATCAGTTCCTTGTCCAATTCAAAATATGTTGATGTTCATGGATTGGAGACTGCATATGAAGTGTGGAAGAAACTGAAAGATATTTGTAGCGGTGATGAGCATGTTAAGATTTCCAAAGAAGAGAGTCTTAGAGGGAAATTTGATGATAGGCGGATGGTTGAAGGAGAAAACATTCAAAAGTATGGTCAGAGGATCAAGGAGATAGTCGGAGAAATCAAAAGTGTTGGAGGTATAGTGGAGGATACCATAGTGGTTAGCAAGGTGTTGAGAATCCTTATACCGGTCTATGCTATCCGAGTTGCAGGCATTCAGGAACTCAAATCTATTGATAAGACAAAGGTAACTCTTGACTCTATCATTGGTAAATTGATTGAATTTGAATTAAATGGTTTTGATGGAAGTGTTCAGATATCAGAATCTACATTTAGAGCCTCAGTCTCAACCCCACCGGTAAGGAAAAGCAGAGAAGTGAGCTACAATCATGAAGCTAGATCCAGTAGAGAGGTAGATGATGAAGATAATCTAATTGAGCTTGAAGCATTGTTGGCCAAGCGGTTACCTAGAGGTACCGGTAAGTACAGAGGTAAATTACCATTGAAGTATTTTGCATGTAACCGGATTGGACATATTGTTGCTAACTGTCCAAATGGAGATAGTGAGTAAAAACGTGAGAAGTATAGGAAGTATAAAGGCAAAGGTAAAAGAGATTGTCTCATTGCAGTAGATGGAGGAATTATAAATGAAGAATATGAGGAAGATGTAAATGAGGACATTGTCTTTGTTTCTATTAAAGAATAGATATTAGATCAGAAGGCATTGGTCTCTCACATGGATAGTTCACATTCAATTGGATTATAGACAGTGGTTGTTCACACCACATGACTGGTAACTGGAGTAAGTTTCTTACTTTGAGGGAATTTGATGGAGGTGTTGTGAGATTTAGGAATGACTCACCCTGCATGGTGAAAGGGAAAGGGTCCATCTCCCTAAATGGTAAAAGTAGTGCAGATGATGTCTACTGGGTCGAAGGACTGAAACACAATCTTTTGAGTGTTGCTCAACTCAATGACAAAGGTTACCCACTGGAATTGAAGAGTGGAGTCTGCAAGATTTATGGAAGCAAGGGTGAATTGATTGCAACCGGCAAACAAACCAGAGGTAACTTGTTTCATTTAAACTCTAAAGTCAACAATTGTTTGATTGCAAAAGTAGAAGATATTTGGCTTTGGCATCAGAGATTCTATAATGTAAATTTTGATAACATTGTAAGAGTCAGTAAGTCCAAATCAGTAAGACGTTTGCCATAGTTGGACAAACCAGTGAATGCTTTGTGCAAGGAATGTTAGTTAGGGAAAATGACATCCTCAACCTTCAAGAGCAAATCTTTCTCAGCTAAACGTTTGCTAGATTTGGTTCATACTGACATTTTTGGACCAACGAGGACTAGGAGTATTCAAGGTGATCGGTACTTCATGATATTTACCGATGATTGCTCAAGGATGATGTGGGTCACATTCTTGAAAGACAAGACATAAGAATTTAGCAAATTTAAGGCATTCAGAGCCTTAGTTGAAAATGAAAGTGGAAAGAAGATAAAGTGCTTAAGAATTGATCAAGGTGATGAATTTACTTCAAAGGAATTCACTAGGTACTGTGAAGACAACGGAATCAAGAGGCAGCTTTCTGCACCTAGGATACCACAACAGAACAATAGTGCAGAAAGGAACAACCGGTCAGTAGTTGAAGCTGCTAGGACTATGCTAATTCAAGGAGGTGTTGCTAAGACATTATGGAGAGAAGTTGTCAGCATAGCTATTTATACAATGAACCAGATACTGGTTAAAAGAGGTAAGGACAAAACACCCTATGAGTACTAGTATGGTAGATCACCAAATGTCAGTTATTTCAAAAAATTTGGTAGTAGATGTTTTATCAAAAGAGGTGATTATATTGGTAAGTTTGATGCCAAGAGTGATGAAGGCATGTTTCTTAGTTACTCCACTAAGAGCAAAGCTTACAAGTGTTACAACAATCGGACTAAGAAGATCATTGAAAGTGTAAATGTCCGAGTTGATGAGTTTCCTGAAAGTTCGGGTGAAACCAACAAGGAGAAGGAAGAAGAAGAACCTTACACATTGTTTTTGGAACCGGAAGTGGTGAAGCTAGAAGTTGGATAACAGAACAGAGAAGCCCCAGTTCAACCAGAATAGGAAGGTCCAGCAGAAGATGAAGAAAGTGAAGAAGAAGGAGAACCTAGAAATCAAGATCATGTTATTCCAAGGTATGTTAGAATCAATCATGGCCTTGATCAGATTATTGGAGACAAGAATGCAGGTGTGCTAAATTGAACAAGGCTTAGAGAGAACTCTTGTATGATCTCCACCATTGAGCCTAGAACAACAAAACAAGCCTTTGTAGATGAAGACTGGATCAAGGCAATGGAAGAAGAACTTGACCAGATAGAGAAGAACAATACTTGGTCATTGGTACACAGACCAGAGAACAAGAATGTAATAGGTACAAAATGGGTATTCAGAAATAAATTGAATGAAGATGGAGTAGTGGTAAGAAATAAAGCCAGATTGGTATGCAAAGGATATGCACAAGAAGAAGGTGAAGATTATGGTGAGACATCTGCACCAGTTGCAAGATTGGAAGGAGTAAGGACTCTACTTGAATTTGCAGCATACAAAGGATTCACAGTATATCAGATGGATGTTAAGTCAACATTCCTAAATGGAATATTGGAAGAGGAAGTCTACATTGAACAGCCAAATGGTTATTCTTTAACTGTAGAAAAGGATATGGCGTGCAAATTACATAAGGTATTATATGGATTGAAGCAAGTACCAAGAGCATGGTATGAAAGATTTCACTCTCACTTGGTGAAGATAGGTTTCCAGTGAAGACAGTAACATATATCTCAAGACAGAAGGATATAAGATACTGGTAAGTGAGGTATTTGTTGATGATATCATTTTTGAAGGAAATGATGATATGTGTCATGACTTTGTTAATGAAATGAAGAGTGAATTTGAGATGTCACTGGTAGGTGAGATAAAAAAATTCATAGGTTTGCAAATCCAATAGATGAAGGAAGGTATTTTCATCACACAGTCCAAGTATGTGAAATAAGTGTTGAGAACTTTTGGAATGGGAGACTGTAAACCAGTTGGAACACCAATGGTTATAGGATGTAAATTGTCTAAGGAAGATGATTCTGCATCAGTTGATGAAAAAGAGTACAAGTCCATGATAGGTAAACTACATTATGTTGTCCACAACAAACCAGACATTGATCATGTAGTAGGATTGGTTGCTAGATTTCAGAAAGGCCCGAAGGAGTCACACATGGTAGCAACCAAAAGAATTTTCAGATACCTGAAAGGCACAATTGATTCTGGATTATGGTATCCATATGCAGGAGAATTTGATTTAAAAGTGTATACAGATGCAGATTGGGTAGACAGTGTTGATGACAGGAAGAGTACAACCGGTGGAGCATTTTTTCTTGCAGGAAAACTAGTGTCTTGGAGTAGTAAGAAATAAAGTTGTATCTCTCAATCAACTGCAGAAGCTGAATATGTTGCAGCATATATGAATTGTACCCAGGCAATTTGGATGAAACACATTTTGGAAGGTTTCAAGTTGAAGATATCAGAACTGGTAATAATTTTTTGTGATAACACAAGTGTTATAAACATTTCTAAGAACCCAGTGTTGCATGCTAGGACAAAGCATATTGAGATGAAGTTTCATTTCTCGAGAGAGAAAGTGCAAAGTAAAGATGTGTCACTGGAGCATGTATCTACTAAAGAACAACTAGCATATATCTTTACCAAACCTCTACATAAGGCTACATTTGAGTATCTTAGAGGTAAGTTAGGGGTTGTACCCCTACATGAAGTCAATTAAGCAGATGTGGAAGACATCAATCCCGGAGCCTATTGAAAATATTGAAGAAGGATTGGTGTAGAGTGGAGCTACTCCACAAGGGGAGCAACTAGTTGTAGATCGGTGAAGCAAGAACCATAATGGTTTACCTTCACTTTGGCATTGTTGTCAAAGGGGGAGAAGAACTGTATATGATTGATAGCCAGTTACCAGCTAAAGGCATGAAGATACAGTTGAAGGAAAGTATATGGAAAAATGTAAACCAAGATTCCTATACATGTGTATATTCTTTACTATCAATCATCACAATCATTGGGTATTGATATCTGTATTGCCATCAATACCAAAGGGGGAGAATGTTGGCATTGCATGAAGATTGCATCGATGAAGTATAGTGTTGTCATTGATGTCAATAGTAACCGGTAACAAAGTTGTATTGCAACTGGTAATGATGCAGCAAAGCAACCGGTAGTAAAGCAATGAAGGCAACTGGTATTATTATTGAAGCAGAGAGATCAACCGGTAACCCCAACCGGTAACCCTAACTAGTTGATAAGCAGAACCTAACCGATGGAGCTTGGAGAATCGGTTGTGATGATTATGATAGAATGATGATCAAAGATGAAGATGCCACATAAGCATGATGCACGTGATGAGTTTTGAAGTGGATTTGGCACATGAAGATAACTGTTTATCTTGGAAATGATCAAATGCATAGCATGGAGTGAAAAACACGTGATGAGTTACATGATCTAATGTGCAGTGATCTAGGAGTGGTTGAAGTTGTCTAGAACAATGTGTAGTTGATTGCTATGTAATCTAATGGTCAAGATTGAACTGATATGTTTGTAATCTCTATGAGATTTGTAGGTTTTGTGTTGTGTTATCGACCTATTATATTTGTTTTTAAGGTCAATGAGTTATTTTAGAGTTGAAAGTTTAGTTTCTTTTCTATCTACTAATTCACCCCCCCCCCCCCCCCCCCCACCCCCCCCTCTTTGTAGTTGATTGGATCCTTATAGTTTCATCATATTATCACCTTTGGGCCATCCGCTACATCTCATGTCAGTCTCTTCACGATCAATTCTCTGCAAGAGAGGATGAAGTTCCACACCCTGAACCCCCTAAGAGGGTTGTTTGTTCTAAATATCGACTTGCTCCTATAAGGTATTTTCCTTGTAACATTTTAACCCACTTAAGATGTGGTTGCTCAAAAATTTTCCAGACTAGTTTTGCACCTAAAACTCGATTTTGCCACACTTGTTTCTTCAAACCAACCCCACCATACTCTTTCGGTTTGCAAATAAAGTCTCATGCAGTTAGGGTCATTTTCTTCTTCTCCTCTAAAATTAGCCAAAAGAAAGACCTCATCCTTTTGTTTATTTTTTCAGAGGCACCAATCGGTAGAGCAAGGCAATACACGAGATAGATGGACATGGCGGATAGAACAACCCTAAGCATAACTACTCTTTCGGCCCATGTTAACCATTCGCCCTTCCAAGAAGTCAATATCTTATCCATATTCTCTTTTAATGGGTCTCATAATTTGGATGATTTAATGCAACCTCCAAGAGGTAGTTCAAGATATTTTCAAGGAAGGCTACCTTTATTAAACCTCAAAATTCTCAAAATTTCTCTTTCCATCCATGGTTGAATAAAGAAGAAAAATACTTTTTATTTTTCTAAGCTAGTTTGTTGGCTTGAGACCTTGGTGTAATTATCCAAGATAATATTGAAATTTGAAGATTCCTATAAGTATCCTACCTCCATTAGCATTGTATCATCCACAAATTGTTGATGTGACACAACAAGAACATAAATTATGATGTTAATCCCCTTAACTTTTCCCAGTGACTGTAATTTTTGAATGTTTCTTCTCAATGCCTTGGCCATGAAAATAACCAAAAAGGGGGAAAGTGGATCCCCTTGCCTTAGCCCTCTCGAGGCCTCAAAATATCCCTCAGGAGAACCATTGATTATCACTAAGAATTTTGTGGTAGATATGCAGTAGAAAATTAACTCTACCCATTGTTTGTTAAAAACAAAACCTTCTAGACACTTGTAGAGAAATTACCAATCTACCTTATCATAGGCTTTCTTTATGTCGAGTTTGATAAGTATACTAGGTAATTTTTTTGTTTGAATGGAATGTATTGCCTCCTGAGCAATTATGATCCCATCTAGAATAGATCTGCCAGGCACAAAACCCTATCGTTCCTCTGAGATGATCTATGGTAGTATTACCTTTATTCAATTAGCCAATGCTTTCACTAGCTGCTTATACAAAGTGTTGCATAAGGAAATTGGTCTATAGTCCTCAAAACCTCTAGTGGCTTCCTTTTTGGGAATCGACACCAGAAAGGTGTTATCGATTTCCTTTAGAATTTTGGCTCCATTTCTAGCAGCTTCTAAAGCTTCTGTCATCTCATGACCTAATATGTGGCAACATTTTTGATAAAAAACAACAGGAAACCCGTCTGGTCGAGGAGCTTTATTTAGGTGTAATCGGGACAATGCAAGATGTATTTCAGCCTTAATGAAATTTGCTATCAAATTGAGATTTTGTCTCTCAGGTATCTTATTGAGGATACATGATAACATCTCAGCTTGGTTTGTTAAGTTTGATCCTTCCCAGTTGTTAAAAATTTATTTGAAGTAGTTAACACTTTCTTTAGCTACTTCTTCTGGCTTATCCACCAATAATCCATCCTCTTTGGTGATACTAAGGATCATATTGGTGCCTCTTATGACCTTGGTGCTAGCATGAAAGAATTTTGAATTACTATCCCCCTCTTCTAACTAATTTTATCTAGATTTCCACCTCTAATAAATCTCTTCCATAGCTAGTAATTCTTTATACTTTGCTACAAGCATTTTTTTATTTCTCATATAGCTTTCTGTCCATTCCCAATTTGATAACTGTAGCGTCAAAAGATTGTGACACTTGCAATTTCGACTGCATTTGGGTCTTCACGATGGCGGCACAACGTTGAACCTGAATGGAGACCCCGAAACCTGTTTACGACATCAAAAACTGCATCTTTCTGCACCTTGGCCTGATCCTCCTTGCACCCTGCTGTCCCGGGAGGTGGGACCATGGCGCCCAGCGCCCTGGTCCCTGGCCCTATTTTGGGCCCGGTCTCTTGTTGGGCATCGGGTCTTCAAGTTTGCAATTTGGAAAATAATGCTCCTAGGTCGGCCTAAGGTTGGAAAAACCAGTCTCCTAACCCTAATTGACAAGTCTATAAACTACATTTCCCCTCCCAGAAGAAGGAGGAAAAAAAATATATGGGCAAGAGGCGGAAGCGATAGGCAAACATTCAAACATTCAAGCATTCAAGCATTCCTTCAAGCAATTGAGCATTCTAGGTCTCCATTCAAGGCTAGGTGTTGCATTCAAGGTAAGGATTCAACCATTGAAGAGGAGATCACCTACAACATACAACATACAACATCATTACACCTTCGCATGTAAGAATACAAGCATTCTTACAACAAGGTATCAGTACTTGATTACATTACAAACATTTACATTTACAACATTCTCATTTCTTGGTTAATTCCAAAACCGGGGTTTGACTTGAAGGCAAACCCCTAATCCCTAACCCCCCAATCATCCTCTCTTTTCTGTGTATAGGTTGTAGGTACGCGGCTGCAATTGAAGATCTGGAATCCTTGTGCAGAGACGAACAAATCCCCCTTCGTTTCGTGGATTTTTCAGAGGACCGTGTGCACTCCGGGCGCCATCGTCCCGTCAACTTTCACTCAAATTGGAGGGACAACATCGTCTCAACATTTTACTGCTAATTTCAGGTCCGTAGCTTCATCCCGTGTCCCTATCTCCGTCTACAAGCAAATCTTTCTTACTTTTACATACACTCCTAGTTCAATCCTTCTATCTACATTCTTTACAAAAGAGGGTATCCTTGATGTCTCAACCCTTGAAACTCATTTAGAATTCAATCTTGCATTGTGTGGGATTGGATCTTGTGAGTTTCAACCCCTCTTTTGAATGTAAAGTCTCTCCTAAGTGAAAACCGTTAATCCTAGTGACCTCCCTTCTCTCTCCTTGGAGTGGGGGAACACCCAGGGTTCGATTTTCCGCTTTACATTTTGGTGAACCCGACGTGAACATCCTAATTCTGATTATTCATGGTTAGATCTGAAATTTTTTTTTCTTCCTTAATTACATTTCCATGTTTGATCTTTTGCAAATTTTAGAGGTTAATTGTATAAAAACCCTAAATTGTCTTTTTAGTAATTGAGCTTGTGAAATGTTTAATTGTTAATGCTTGTTTCAGATCTACCCTTCTATTGCAAATTGTCAATTCATATTTGTGCTTTAATTCTGAAAATTAAGTGGTTAAGTGTCAAAACCCTAATTTTTAAAACCCTCTTGATTCAACCTTTGACTGATGATTTTACTGATCAAAACACCTCCAAATCGGCTGTAACTTTGGATTCCGCAACAAAAACACAATATCTCTCATCCCTGAAAATTTTGAAAAAAGTTGCGAGGACCGTGTGCACTCCGAGCGCTATTGTCCCCGACATTTTTTCTAAAATTTTGGGAGCTAGATCTTAATGTATTTTTCTGCTAGAATCCAGAATCTTGGCTGATTTCATCAATTCTAACACTTTCAAAATTAAAGTCAAAGTTGGTCTAGTGATTGCTTGGATTAAGGCTTATAATCATTCAAAAATTGTTGAAATTGAAATTTTGTGTTAAAATTGTGTTTCTTACAGTCCTAAATCTGAAAAGAGTGTTGGCATTCATTCGAAATTTCAGTGCTTTATTCAAATTCTTGCAGTTTGTGACTTTTGAAATTAAGTGTTTAATTGCAACAACCTGGATTTCCACTTTCAAAATTGAATTTTGCATGAAATTGAGTCAACTTTTAAATTTCAAAGCTTGCATTGCTTTTAGTATTCCCTCTAAAATCATAAAATTCAAAATATCAGTTTCCCTCTCTTTTTCAAAATTCAAATTTTGCATTTTTCAACAATCTTGGTAGGGTTCAATTTTGAGATTGCAACTTTAATTTGGCCTATCTACAGATCGTAAAATCACTCAATTTTTTTAGATTAGCTTTAAAATCATCATAACTTGCATCCCTGAAAATTTCGAAAAAAGTTGCGAGGACCGTGTGCACTCCGTTCGCCACGGTCCCCGACATTTTTTCTGAAACTTTGGGAGATTGTCATGATTGCATTTAACAGCTTAAATCTAGGAAATTGGCTGATTTTATTGAAATTTGCTACCTCTAAATTCGAAAATAAATTCAAAATTCAAGATCTCAATTTTCAAGATAACAATTAAAATTAAGTGCTACCCCCTTGGCCCTAATTTTCAATTGTGCCTACCTTTCTTGGAAGTTGTGCATGAGTTTTACAACAATAAGCCCTACTTACACTATTCCCGTTAGACGAAGCCTTAGAATTAAGTCTTTCCAAGGTTTAATTACCGAGGAGATGGAACCTAATTTGAATGGCCTTTTTAACGAGGACATGGGTAATTCCTCTAATCCTCTTAATGATGAAGAGGCTCTCCATGAGGTTCCTGTAGAACAACTTTCGAAATTGGATAACCAATTTGATGATTTTCAGCAATGGATGTCTCAAGAATACCCCGATAGTCAAGCTCTTTCATTAATTCAGGGTCTAAAACGTATGGTTCAAAGTGATAAGAATGGAATTGATATTTTACGTAGTATTGCACACATCGTGGATTCGAATGTGATGCCTATGAAGAGTTGTGCCGAAACTTTAGGTTATACACAACCTCCTACTCAAGTCAATCATTCTATCCCTTTGACAACTTCTATTGCTAGTATACCTACTTTTACATCAAACATAATGACTACTTCAATACAAAACATTCCACCTATGATCACCAGTCATGGGGGCAATCCTTCTTCTTCAATCAGCCCTCTTCCTTCATTCAATCCGACTTCCTCATTCATTCCTTCAATGAGTGTCCCTATTACATCTCCACAAATGAACACGACGCAAGGGGGCAATTCATTTAACCATTCCATTCCTCCTTGTAGTGTTCCTTCTTTCCAATCATCTCCTATGACTAACTATCATAGTGTCCCGCCACCTTACTCTCAATCAATACCTTCTTTCAATAACATAATGCCTCCATCACAATCTAACATGTCTAATATGAACTCTTCGACTGAAGCGACTATTAACAATCTTGCACAAACTGTCTCTTCTTTACAGCAACAAATTGCCTCTATGAATCAATCTAAGTTTAGTGTGCCCACATTTGATGTTGCGAGCTCACTTTCTCTTGACATTGTTCGAGCTATCCCCCCTAAGCATGTTGAAATCCTGCAGTTGGAGCTTTATAATGGTAAAGGTGATCCTCTGACACATGTTAAGACCTTTCAAACAATATGTACCGATTTTGCTCATGACCAAAGGTTGCTTGCAAAACTGTTTACTAGAACATTAAGAGATAAGGCTCTACAATGGTATTGCTCGTTGCCTTCCTATTCTATCACTTCTTTCCAACAACTTGCAAATGCTTTTATTCAACAATTTCGAAACAATATAAGTCCTAAACTTACTTTGATTGATTTAATGCATTGCAAACAAGGTGTTAAAGAAAAAGTGACTTATTTCATTGGTAGATATAAGCATTTGTGTGCTCAAATTTCTTTTCTAGTACCTGATAATGATATTCAAAGAATCTTTGTTTCTAATTTACAAAAAGATATTAGAGAAAAACTTCTGTTTTCTGAGTTTACTTCTTTCCAACAGTTGTGTGCAACTCTTCACAATTATCAACTGACTGTGAGTCAAATGGAACAAGCAAATCCTATGGCTCCGAGTGATAAGGGTGACAGTAGCCAACAACCATTTGGGAAGTTTAAACCGAACAGAGGGTTCATTAAGTTCAATGAAAACATCATCAACAACAATGTGAATGCAACATCAGGTGTGCCTCCTATTTCTAAGTTTTTCAAGAAAGAAAGAAAGTTTACTCCTTTGAATGAATCATTGCATAGTATTATGAATAAGTTATTGGAACAAAACATGCTTATTCTCCCTCCTATAAAGCAAATAGATCCTGCAAAGATTAATTCACCCTATTTTGATAAAAAAATCTTTTTGTCAATTTCATCGTCAACCGGGGCATGATACGGAAAAATGTTTTGCTTTAAAGGGTAAAATTCAAGATTTGATTGATAATAATACTATCTCTGTTTTAGGTGTGAATGATAAAGGCAACACATCTGTAGCTCCTCCTAACCAAAATCTTAAGATTTTTACTGATCCATTACCTTCTCATACCTCTAATGTGATTGAGACTAATGATTCCTCTTTCTCACCTGATGGTCTTGTGTCTATGACTCCGAATGTGATTAACTTTGTGGAGCAGCAGAAAATCCCTAAAGAACCTTCCTTCACATTTGATTCCAGTGAAACTATCAGGGCACCTAATGGTCCTTTATATATCGTTGCAAAAGTCAAGAATACACCTTGCCGTGGAGTGCTTATTGATCCTTCTTGTATGGTTAATGTCATTACTGAAGAATTTCTTTTTACTTTGCAATTGAATCAAGTGATCTATGAGAAAACAAATGTGGTTGTGAAATTATTTGACGCATTTTCTTCTCCTGCAATTGGTTCTATTACATTACCTATTGAGGTCCATAACAAATCCCTTAATGTGAGCTTTGCTATTATTCCATCATCTGAACAATTTCGTGTGAAGCTAGGCTATCCTTGGCTATCTTCCATGAAAGCTATTGCTTCTCCTATTCACAAGTGCTTGAAATTTCCCCATAATGGTGAAGTTGTTACTGTCAATCATAGTCTCTTTAAACCAGCTGAAAGAACTTCTAGCGTTCCTATTGATTATTTTTGGCCTAAACAATTTCAATCTCTTCCACCGCGAAGTGATCATCTTTTCAAATCTTATCAAAAGTGGAAAAAAGATATGATCCTATCTCTAAGTGAACCTAGAACACCCAAACTTGATATTCCTATCATTCTTGAGAAGGAAGTTTTTCCTTTGAAAGATAAAACTAATGTCTTTCCTCAAGAAGATTCCCAACCCATCCCTATGGATGTGACTATGTCTATGACTAATAAACTTTCTAAAGGTAGACCTATACCTCCTTGTCATGATGGACTTGGCCTCCTTCCTAAACCAGATATCCCTCCTTTATATGGAGCAGTTCCTCCTCCTTCCTCTTATAGAGAGAAGAGACCTTCCTCTTCTCCTATTATTCAACCTAAGAGACCACAACCTAAACACCCAAGTGATAAGGATGAGAACATTCCTCCTCCTCAATCTTCTCAACTTCCTACTAAGGCTAGACGAAATCATTCTGCACGTGAACGCCGACGAAAGCGTCGTCTTACAGCTCGTGCAACTGCTTCTCAAACTTTGCAATCCCCCAAAACACCTTCAGCTAGCATTATTCCATTTTCTCCTCAGCCGAAAATTGAGTCAAAATCTCCTAAACATAAGATGCATGATGGTTTTGATCCTGTGCGAGTTAAAGATCCTATTTTTATAAATCTTGATGATGATATAGATGAAAATGTTATTCATGATGAAAATGTTACTCCTCTTTCTTCTGATAGTGAATATAAATATGTTGATATTGATAACCATTTATCTAACGAATTTTCTAAAGCACTTATCCTAGCTCCTAGACAAGAACAACGTGGCTTGGAACATGAACATAGCCCTTGTTTGGATCTTGTGATAGCTCCATCTGCTGTGTTGGATGTTCCTCCTCTAGCGTGTTTCCTGCCTTCCCGAAATATTGATCAGCAAGATCGGGGGGTGGATGACGTGCTAGACTAGTTCATTAGCATAGCAGACTCTCTCCTCCTCTCTTGATCTCTTTTGTTACTTCTTCTATGTGTTATTCTCATTCTTCTATTTGTTGTCCTTAGTGTTGTCTACTTGAGGACAATGCAAAGCATTGAGATCTCTTTTGGTCTCTCTCATGTTGACTCAAAAGACACATGTGTTCCCTTCTTCTAGGTGACCTTCCTTGATTGGGGAATGAAGAACAATTGTGCATACATACATATGATATACATGAATTATCATACAACATACTGACCCCAAGGAAAGTGAAGTCACCTCGTGCTTTGTGTTTTTTATCCTTGGGTTTATCTCACACTTGGGGACTAAATCTTTGTGATAACATGCTCCTCTCCCTTCTCATTTCTTATGTGTATCACTATCTTAAAGCAATCACCCCCGATGAGGCATGTGCGATCGCTTTAACGTAGGGGGCATACACTCCATTCATATCTCTTCAAGATACTTGAAAATTTCTTGGCGAACTTAGCTTTGCCTTGAAAATTTTTGGTATTTTTCTTGCATGACTCATAGTGAGGGAACCTTACTACTGACAGTCATGGTTCTCCCTCGTGATCTTCCCTTTTACTTTTTCAATCGAATTCGTAAGATCCTTAGTCCACTGGGGGCTTGGTGTATCTTGCCTCCTTGACGTGGTGAAAGTCTTTCAATGTTGTTTCCTTGTACTTTACCGGAAGTATGGGCGTACGCTTATACTCCCGCTAAAGTGGGGGCTAAATGTAGCGTCGTAAAATTGCGACACTTGCAATTTCGACTGCATTTGGGTCTTCACGATGGCGGCGCAACGTTGAACCTGAATGGAGACCCCGAAACCTGTTTACGAAACCTGGTTAAGAATTAGAGCTAGGATTAGGGTTAAGGTTATGATTAGGATTGGGGTTAGAGATAAAATTAAGTATTGGGTTAGGGTTAGAGACAAGGTTAGGGTTAGGTGTAAAGTTAGTGTTAGGAATGGAGATAAAAATAGGATTAGGGTTATAGTAAGAATTAGAGTTAGAATTAGGGTTTATGGTAGGGTTTTAATTACGATTAGGGTTAGGAATAGGGTAAGGGTTATAGTTTGAGATAAAATTAGGGTTAGCATTAGGATTAGGGTTATAATTAGAGTTAGTGTTGGGGATAGGGTTAGAGATCGAATTAGAATTATGGGTAGATTTAGGATTAGGATTTTTATTTGAATTATGATTAGAGATTAAAATTAGGGTTAGGGTTAGGTTTAGAATTAGAGTTTGGGTTAGGGTTAAGAATAAGGTTAAACCCTAACATAACCTTAACCCTTATCCTAATTGAACCCTAACCTTAAATCTAACCTTGCTTAAACCTTGACCCTGATTCTAATCTTAACACTAACCATAATTTTAATCTTATTCATAATCTCAATTTAACATTAATCCTAGTTATAACTCTAACCCTAATTAAATTAAACTATAACCCTAATTTAACCCTAATTAAACCCTAACCCTAATTCAACTCTAACCCTACCCTAACCTTAACCTTAATCCTAATACTACCCTTTACCCCAAATTTTATCCTATAACCCTAACTTAACCATGAAAGACATTAAGTAGAATCCATGGGTGACAACATTGACAAACATAACCTTAGGAATAATCCTAGTTGAATCCTAACCCTAATTATCATAACCCTAACATTTACCCTTGTTGAACTCTAACCCTAAAACCCTAATCATAACCCAAACACTTATGGAATGCTAACCTTAACCCTGACTTAATCTTATCCCTAATCCTATTTAAATATTAAAACTAGTCCTAATTGAACCCGAACCTAATCCTAATCTAGCCTTAATTTTAAGCGTAATTGAGCTTAAACCATAACCCTATTTATCCTATAATCTTACCCTAAAACTAATCACAATGGAACCCTAACCCTAATTGAATGCTAATATTGACCCTAACCCCAATACTAATTAAAAATAACATTGATTAAACTCTAACCTTGACCTTGATTAAACCCTAACCCTAGTTATGATTGAACTCAAGCCCTAACTTTAAATCATAATTAAATCTTAACTCTAATTCAACCATAACCTTGACACTAATCATTAACCTAAATTGAATCCTAAATCCAACCATAACCATAATCAATGGTAAGTGCATGAAAATGCTATACAAAAAAGGGGTATGAGTGGCCATTTTTTCCTAAAATCAACCAAATCTGAACTCAAATCAAAGTGATTTGAGACTCAGGCACTCAAAAGTTGAGGATAGCAAAAGAACGAGAATCGTAGTACTTTGAATCTCTAGTTTCTAAACTACTAAAGTTTTTCAAAAAAAAAGATAAGATTAAGAAGGTCAAATCCTTCCCACACACAAAATTGTTCATGTTTTTTCAGTAAAACACAACATAATGTTTGGTGTGTAGGTGATTTTTTTGTATAGTTGCATTTAGTATTTTGAAAAACTCATTGGTAGAAATATAATCAAGAGTGAGTACTAGAATTTGTGTATTTTTTTGTAAATTTTTGTTTATTTTTTTTTATGATTTTTCAAAGTGGACGCATCTCGAAAATCAGATCACTAAGCGTGCATGCGGGTCACATAACTTGCACCAAAATAATTGAAAATGCAAATTTTTTTAATGCGTAAAGAATAAAGTGTAAAACAATAATATATAAATTGTTAGGTCAAAATTTATTTTTAAAATGGCACACATATATCTCTGATAAGTATGGAAACATTAGTGAAATAAATTTAAAATAAATATATTAATATAGTTCAAATAAAAATAAAATTATATGGTTAGAAAGCTCAGAAAATGTGTGGAAATATGGTGGTAATATTACTAAGACCATTTTATAATCAGGAAACCTAATGATGAGGAAGTTCTTAAATGATAATTCATATAATAATAAAATGCATCAAAATGAGGGAAATGAAGCTCTCAAGCCTAAGGCTTGTCATCCAAGGCTAAGTACAAGGCAAAACACATAGGTGTTATTTGAAATAAAAACACATGCATGCTTTTATGAGAGTGAAACATGTATATGTTTTTCTCAATAAGCATAACATGTACGTGTTATGCTAAACATGAAAAACATGTACGCATTTTGTTGACACTAAGATACAAATAAACATGTGGGCCTACTCAGTTTTTTAGCTCCACAAAGTACAACCATGTTTTGAATGCTAATTCCTTTGCCCTTCCATTAGTTTTTTTTCTTTAGGATTGTATATGGTGAAAATGGATAGCAATAATAACAAAATTGAAAGGCTAAATGAATTCAACCACCAAACCCTAGCCTAACAATGAACAAAGATCCACCATAACATATGAAGATTACCCAAGACAATGCAAATAACTCAAAATCACAAAGATTATACCATCACATGTCTAATAGGGTTTTGATCTCCATTCTTCCTATCTCCATTGATCTTGCTTGATATACTTGCTCTCAGATTTTTATATGCACAAGAGCTCAACAAAGAACGGAATGTGGTTGCAAGTGGTATTGTAGTGTAGCCAAGTACTCCAAAATCAGTCATTAGGATGTGTCATTAGGATATTAGGGTTTGACAATGAAGAAAGCATCTCCTTAAATAGAAGACACAATGAGAAATGGAGGGTTAAGATTGAGAGGTGTAAAAAAAGAGGTTGGCTAGGATTAGAGGGTAGGTAAAAGAAATAATAAAATAATGAAAGGGGTAGGTAGTGTAGGAATTAAGAGATGAATGACATGTGTCATGTGTAGAAAAAGATAATGAATTAATTAAATAAATAAAGATTTATTTAATTAATAGAAGAAGTAGGACAATTAAATAAATAAAATATTTATTTAATTTAGGAAAGGGATAATTTAAATAAATAAATGTATTTATTTAAATGAGAAATAAGGCTAGAAGAGGATAAATGAATTAATTAAATAAATAAGGATTTATTTAATTAATAGAAGAATTAGGCTTAGATAATTAAATAAATAAAATATTTATTTAATTAGACATGACAAATTTAGGTGTCTACATTTTGCCCCTCTTTGAGACAATGCGGCTTGTCGCGTTGTTTCAAAGAAAATAAGATGAACTGATACAGAGTTGCCCCAGAATAAGGAATTATATGCCCCCTCGAGAGATTGGATGAAAATGTCTGAAAAGATTGCAGACAATCTCTCGATAAGAAAGATGGGATAGAATGGGTTGAGCGAATAGAGTGACAGAGTCACGGGATGAAGAATACTGACTCGGGAAAATGCAGGCGAGGGCTAGGGTAGGCTATAAGATAGGCCACGGGCAAAAGACATCCTCATTGTCATCCACACCCTTAGAAGATCACAGTGCAGAGCGAGAAAAGAGCAGCAACAGTCAGTAGCGATGGCATTCATTCATAGATTTGACCGTGTCTGCTGATTCCAGCGACCAGCCGATGCAGGAGAGCCGGTAAGTACCCGAAAACCTCCTCGTACTTTCACGCATTTCAAGTTTTGTCATAAATGCATGTTTAGGAGCAATAAATGCGCTAGGAATAGGATATTTAAAAAGTGCAAAAATGCGCAACCGCGTCTGTGTCAGCGTCAGGCGCGTCTGTGTCGGGTCTAGGCGCGTCTGTGCCTGGAACCGCGTTTGTGTTGAATGCGGACGCGTTTGTGAAATGTAGCAGCGTCTGTGATTTTTAATAGCGTTTATGTCATGTAGGGACGTCTGTGTTCCCTGGTCGCGTTTGTGTCTGGCATAGGCACGTTTGTGTTCAGAAAGCGCGTCTGTGTTGCAGAGGCGCGTGTATGCAGTCTATAAGCGCGTTTATGAGTTAAAAGCGCGTGTGTGTTGTAAAAGTGCGTTTGTGTGTTTAAATGCACGGTTTCAGTCTTTTAGGTCAAATCGATAGTTCTGTGATGAACATACGCTGTCGATTGGATAAGCTGCTGAGAGGATACACTCAAGCAGGTCCTCTAGGAAGATTAGGATAGATTAAGGCACTTTGTGATGAACAGGGAGCACCAGGATAGGCAGCACTTTGTGATGAACAGGGAGTGCGAATGTGAGTGACACTTTGTGATGAACAGGGAATGTCACACACGTAGTACTTTGTGATGAACAGTGAGCACTACTAGGATAAATAGCAACACTTTGTGATGAACAGTGAGTGTCACTAGGGTAGATAGCCATATGCATTTAGGTAGCGAGTAGCATTTTGTGATAAACAGTGAATGCCACGATAACTGACATGATTGAGTTGCTTGACTGCAGGAGTATTTGCCGATGTTGGAGTCACGGGAGAGATTCCCATCGACTCAGAGACTGCGACCAGAGTTGTCGATTCAGGACATGATTTCCATTGAGGAGATGGGTCTCACACATATGCTCTATGTGCCCGAGTTTCGGGCAAACATGGGGTTGCTGACTATGTTGGCTGAGAGATGACACTCAGAGACATGCACGTTTCACCTGCCGATGGGTGAGATGACAGTGACATTAGAGGATGTATATAGGATTCTACATGTTCCTATTGATGGAGAGTTGATCCCCTACGACCGTGACGGTGACAGGGAGGCATTGAGACGGGTTTTTCAGGATCCTGAGTTGGAGATGCGAGCAGGTCATGTAGCCTGGGACACCATGACTGCCACAGGATTAGCATTGCCGACAGTTGTTGGGGGAGTCATCAGTGGATATTTGTGTCCAGACAGGGCCACACGAGGATTGGCGGTGGGTTGGGGAGGGACATTGGAGACGCTGATGGCAGAGCACACTAGGTATGCATGGGGGCCATGTGTCCTAGCACATTTGTATTATGAGCTGCATCAGTTTGTATACCATGGATCAGTGGGTTTGGGCTGCGGTGTGACTCTCTTGCAGGTGTGGGCCTATGAGCACCTTCCCATCACACGACCGATTCACTTCAGAGGCAGAGGACAGGGACAGAGTTTCGTGCACCTGTATGCCATGATTACATCCCAGCCTCGGATTGGGAGATTGGAGCACTGGAGGAGAGTTATTGATGATATTGACATGGTGATCTGGAGGCCGTATCTAGGATGCGAGGAGTGGGAGGATGATGCAGTGGAGCTGCCCTACACCTTCCAGAGTAGGTACCTGATTGGGCGGACGCCCTATATACTAGAGAGACAGCTGGTGGACAGGGTATGCAGGCAGTTTGGGCAGATCCAGCGGATGCCACGAGGCTCGGGCATGTATGCCCGTACGGTCAGAGATCAGGTGCAGTTTGGCCCACTGCTATCATATGATCAGGCAGTGATGCAGCTAGCGGAGATGATGTCGATGCCATGGGACATGTGGCCAGAGGTAGATGATGCAGGGATGGACGCAGAGTACTCTGCGTACTGGGCAGAGCATCCATTTCCCAGATTGACAGATCCGGCAGAGCCACTAGATGGAGAGGGTGGAGGAGAGGATGATGATGGAGGAGGGGATGGAGGGAGGGGCCGACGGAGGCGGAGGGGAGTGGTGGGAGAGAGACGGGTAGCACCTCGGAGGGAGGAGGACAGGAGAGAGCAGCTCCAGTGGTGAGAGGACGGGGTGGACTGCCCCTACAGGTGCCAGCAGCACAGGGTCCCAGAGAGGGACAGAGATAGGTGCAGCCAGGGGGACAGAGATAGGTACAGCCACAGGTACCTATACAGGCACAGGGACAGGTGCAGGCAAAGGCACAGGGACAGGCACCTGTAGAGGAGGAGCCACAGGCAGAGGCGGAGAGCGGAGACTCTGAGGAGGATGAGGTGGTGAGGCTGCGGGAGATCTGCCAGGGCCAGGCAGATGAGATTGAGGATTTGGTTCGAGAGAGGAACCACCTCAGGATCAGGGTCCAAGACACAGAGCGGGAGAGGGATCAGGCCATCCAGAGATACACAGAGGCCGAGACAGCTCTGAGGGCAGGTAGGCGGGCAGCAGAGGATGCAGGGGCAGGCTACGCATATGTTTTGCGAGCTGGAGAGGAGATCGCCTACTGGAGGGATCTATACTATGCAGCCGTGCCAGCAGATCAGCGGGCTAGGAGCTTCCAGAGATCGTCGCGCACAGCGACGACTATGGGAGGGAGTCGCAGGAGACAGGCATCCAGCGGTGGGGTCATGGGGCCTCCACCACCACCAGAGAGACAGGGGGATCCTGGGGCGGGTCCATCTACAGCTCAGACTCCGTCGAGGCGAGGCGGCTCCGAGGGAGGGAGTTCCTCATAGCTATAGTGGGCTCCCATTGTATCAGTATATGTACCATTATTGTATTATAGACACCTGCGGGTGATTCTTTTGTAGCCATATGATTCTTTTGACATCATTGTATTATGACACATTTGATTATATATGAGATGATTCATTTTTGCGGCGGCTATATGCATGTGTACCTTATGTGATGAAATGTTCTTATGTGATACCTGTTTTATGATATGGATGCTTATATGATGCAATGCAATATATTTTTGTTCTTTTATGTTGTATATGTGATGCATGATGCAAATGTGAATGTATGTAATGCAAATGAATATGATAATGCAAATGATTATTTACATAATGAAAATGTGAGATGTGCTAACATGTGTTGTATGCAGGATGTGATGCAATTGTGATATCTATATGTATGTATGAAATGCTTATATGTGGTGTAACTATATGAAATGCAAATGTTTTTTGGTGTGTCATTATACTCAGTCATGTGATAGCGGGCTACGCAGAGTCGAGAAGGACAATGGAAGTCAATCAAGAAAGGGGGATGGAAGACAGAAGATATGAACGTGAAAGAGCTTCTTGTGCGTTATCATCATTGAGCTTATTATGGCAGGTAGGTTATGACAATCGAGGCATATGTTCGGCCCAGAAAGTCATTGTACCTGTTTGCATGGAGATAAGACAGTCACAAACAAGGAATGCCCCAGTTCATACTAGACTCGCAGTGTCCTCATATCCTTGGACAAGTCATAGCATTACTAAAAGACAATCCACAGACAGCAAATGCAAATAGGTGACGATACCCCATCCTCGCCTTTCTAGTCAAAGACATCCTGGAGATAGAATCTCTAGTCAAAGACATCCTGGAAAAGCTAAAAGACATGTCACCAAAAGATAAAATCAAAAGAAAACCAAGACTCGACACCAACATCCACTGTAGTCCTCAAGTTTAGTGTCTCTTGTCACTTGTATAAGTCGAATTTTGATTGTGGTCACAATGTTCACTTTCACAAAAAGGATAGATAGCACTGAACCATAATGTTGTCCGAGTCTGTTGAAAGATTTGATTTTGTTGAAGCTCATTGTTGCTGCTGTGTCTCATTTGAAACTGACTGAATCCATGAAACTGATACTTTATTGCAGAGAATATGGAACTTTATTGCGGATCTGCGATGCAAATGCTGCTTTATTGCGGATTGTGCGCGGATAGACTGAAGAAAGATGAAAGAAACTGTACTCCTCGAAACATGCGATGTTCTCAGTTCCACACCCATTACTAGACGTAGGAATTGGCCGTAGTCACAGATAGGATCTGATTTAGTATGTATGGAAAAGGGAGTGAAAGGGGAGGGTTATGGATGGCTAACCAATCTTAGGTAGATCAATAACAAGCCATGATGGGAATGGGCAAGCTTATTGTGAGCGAATAAGTTGTGAGTGTGTGCAAAGTGAAAGGATGAAAGTGAATCCTGAAGGAGGGAGGAGCAAAGTCCCTACGCATGGCGCTGGGAACCCAGTTTTCACCATGGTACTTGCCCAGGGCGCCACCGAAGTGGTTTTCACCGTTGGACGAAATTATTTCTCTTTACTTTTTTCAATTTTTCAATTTTTTTTTGTTGTCACAAGGCGCCTGTTTGCCAGGTTTTCACCAAGTAACGATTTTTTTGTTTTTATAATTTTTTTGTATTTTTGATTTTTTTTTTGATTTTTTTGTATTTTTGAATTAGGATGTTCCGAAGAGCTTATGTGTAGAACCTGCGAAGGTGCATGCTGTTGATAGGATCCTCCAAGGGTTCACCTTCTGTAGTTGAGAGCTGATATGCCCCAGATCCATATACCGCTGTGATGATGTAAGGACCAAGCCAGTTTGGTTCGAACTTGCCCTTCTTATCTCTGTCTTGTTGATTCTTGGGGTTCTCTCTGAGTACTAAGTCACCTACCTCAAATGTGCGAGGCTTGACCTTGTGATTGTAACTGCGACTCATTCGTTGTTGGTAAGACTTGAGATGATTAAAAGCAGTGTGTCGTCGTTCCTCCAGCAGTTCTAGTTCTTGTAAGCGAGAGACCCTGTAGTCTTCATCGTTGATTATGTTTCTCAAGGAGACCCGTAAAGAAGGTAACTCGACCTCAATAGGCAAGATGGCTTCAGCACCGTAGACAAGTGAGTAGGGTGTAGCTCCTGTAGGTGTGCGGACACTGGTACGATAGGCCCAAAGTGCTGGATTGAGTTGGACATGCCAGTTACGGCCAGCGTCGTCGACTGTCTTTTTAAGGATTTTGAGAATTGTTTTGTTAGACGCCTCAGCTTGGCCATTACCTTTGGGGTAGTATGGTGTGGAGAAATGGTGAGAGATATGGAAGCGCTCACAGAGTTCACGAACATCCTGGTTCTTGAAAGGACGCCCGTTATCGGTGATAATGGAAGTAGGAATCCCGTATCGACAAATGATGTAGTTCAGGATGAAAGTAGCGATTTGTTTCCCAGTAACTTGTGTGAGAGGCACGGCTTCAATCCACTTTGTGAAATACTCTGTGGCTGTGATAATGAATTTATGTCCGTTGGAAGAAGGAGGGTGAATCTTGCCTATGAGATCGAGTCCCCACTGACAAAAGGGCCAAGGAGATGCAAGTGGCTGTAGTTCCTGTGCTGGTGCATGTATAAGGTCTCCATGAATTTGACACTGCTTACACTTCTTGACAAACTGATATGCATCTTTTTCCATAGTAGGCCAGTAGTATCCAGTCCTGATGAGTTTCTTGGCCAAGGTAGGACCACTAGTATGCGGACCACATATCCCTTCGTGTACTTCTCGTAACGCAATTTGAGCTTCGTCACTCTCTAAACATCTAAGGAGGGTGCCATCTAGACCTCGTTGGTATAGGATATCAGCTAGGATAACGTATCGGGAGGATTGGCGAATGAAAGTGCGGCGTTGGTTGTTCAATAGATCAGGAGGTAAGATGTTGTCGCGAAGGTATGTGAATATGGAACCATATAATTGGGATTCAGGACCAACAACACATATCATTTCCGTAGGAGTGATCTCATATGATGGAATCAGCAAGTTGTCCACCAGGAACTCATAGCAGGTCTCATTTTGCGGTAGGTCAATGAGCGAAGCAATTGTAGCCATGGCATCAGCAGCACGATTCTGTTCTCTTGGTATCTGCTCAAACTCTATCTTTGCAAAGTGCTGTTTCAGATTATCTACCAGTTGTTTGTAAGGCATTAGCTTTTCATCCTTTATTTGATAATCATCAGTTGCTTGACGGATGACAAGTTGAGAATCCCCAAAAACACGAAGTTCCTGGATCTTCCACTGAACTGCAATTCTTAGCCCCATTGTTAATGCCTCGTATTCCGCTATATTGTTGGTACAAGGAAATGATAAGCGGTATGACTTTGGTATAAAATCGCCTTGGGGAGTTATAAAGAGTACACCCGCTCCTGCCCCATGCTGTGTGTATGAGCCATCAAAGTATAGTTGCCATGGCTTTGCAGGTGATATTGTTAGAATGGACTCATCTGGAAATTCTGACTGTAGAGGAACATCATCTATCATGGGAGCATCTGCCAGTTGATCTGCGATGGCTTGTCCTTTTATGGCTTTTTTGTCCACGTATTCAATGTCGAATTCACTCAAAATCATTACCCACTTGGCCAGCCGCCCAGTAAGTGTAGCTTTGTTGAGAAGATATTTTAGTGGATCAATTCTGGCAATCAACTTGGTTTTGTGAGTAAGCATGTAATGTCGTAATTTTTGTGAAGCGAAGACCACAGCGAGACATGCACGCTCAATTGGTGTGTAGTTCAGCTCATATCCCACCAATGTGCGACTGATATAGTAGACTGCTTTTTCCTTGCCGTCAGGTATTTGCTGTGCTAGGAGTGCCCCCAGTGCTGTTGGAGTAGCTGATATGTAAAGTAGCAATGGTTGATCCGGAATTGGTGGCATCAAAACTGGCGGGTTCAAAAGATAGTCTTTAAGTGCCTGAAAAGCCTGTTGACAGTTCTCATCCCATTTGAACTTAATGTTTTTGTGTAGCAGGTGCTGGAAAGGATTGCACTTATCTGCAAGTTGTGCTATGAATCTTCGTATGGAATAGAGTCTCCCTTGTAAAGACCGAAGTTGACTGATATTCTTGGGTGGCGGCATGTCCAAGATAGCCTTGACTTTTGCTGGATCCGCTTCTATTCCTCTTTTAGACACAATGAATCCTAGGAGCTTCCCGGAGGTTACTCCAAAGACACATTTCTTTGGGTTTAATCTTACCTTGTATTTTTCCAGCCTATCAAAAGCAACTGAAAGTATATCCAAGTGTGTATTTCTGTCTATTGATTTAACCAAAAGTTCGTCAACATAATCTTCCACATTACATGCATGAGATCATGGAAGATAGTAGTCATGGCTCGTTGATACGTGGCACCTGCATTTTTCAGCCCAAAGGGCATGACATTCCAGCAGAAGGTTCCCCATGGACAAGTGAATGATGTTTTATGTTGATCTTCAGGTGCAATCTTGATCTGATTATATCCAGAAAATCCGTCCATTAAAGATAACATCTCATGGCCTGCTGTGAGATCAACAATTAAATCAATGTTTGGTAATGGGAAATCGTCCTTCGGACAAGCCTTGTTGATATCCCTAAAGTCTGTACATATTCGGATGCTGCGATCTGGTTTGCTGACAGGTACTAAATTGGAAATCCATTCAGGATAATCAATTGGGCGTATGAATCCGACATCCAATAATTTCTCCAGCTCTGCCTTGACTAGCAATGCCACCTGTGGATGCATTTTCCTCAATTTCTATTTTACTGGTTTTGCCTCCGGTTTGACTATTAAATGATGCATTACTAAGTCGGGGTCTAGTCCAGGCATATCAGCATAAGACCATGCGAAGTTGACTTGTCGTTCCTTAAAGAAGCTTATGAACCTTGCTTTCTCGGCCTCTGTCAATGATTGAGCCAAAAATATGTTGTGTGGAACCTCTGCTGTACCAATGTTTGTCTTTATAGTCTCCTCTACCAACATGGATGATTTTTCCTCGTATGATGCTGGGAGAATGTCGAGCCTTCCATCTTCGGGCGCCTCAGAGAGGTTTTCACCCTCAGATACGTCCTTTCTTTTTACTTTTTTAGATTCAGATAGCGCCACAATGTGGTTTTCGCCATAAGACCCTTGTTTTGTTTTTATTTTCACATTTTTGCGACTAGAAGGCCCGACACCCTCACCAAAGTATGCCATGTTATTAAGCTCTATGGCGTATCTTGCTTTATGGTCTCCAAGAGGAAGATCATCACGAATGCCAAGATAATCAACAATAGCTTCGTCATTTTGAAATGTATCAAGCTGTGGTGGTCCATCCTGATCCCAGTCAATGAGTTGGGGGTGAACGAGGGGAAGGTCTTTAGTGTTTTTAGAGTCCGCAAGGCTAATAGTGAAGATGTGGTTATATTCAGGTATGTCAAGGTAGTCATCGAGGTCGTCAATGGCACTCTCCTCATCAGTGTCAATCGTGAGTGAGTCCAAATTATCATCACTAGTAGCACCCTCAGGGACAGGTGTTCTCATCCTATGTGATCCTGACCTAGGGCCTTGAAACGAAGCTTGTGCAAGATCCTTATGGGTCGGTTCTTGACCGACTCTGAATTTCTTGTAAAACTCCTCCTCCTCTGTAGGTTCATCTGGCTCTCTAAATGTCTCATTGAGTTCATAGTCGCTGGAGGATTTGTCTGAACCCCATTCCCACTCATTGGAGTCTGTGGAATAATTATCCTCTTGTTGAACTTCAGCCACTTTGACTCGCCATATCTGTTTTGTTCTCTTATTTTGAATCTTGGGATTTAGAAAACCAAGCCCCTTAGAGCGTTCCCTTCTTGTAGTTAGCTCAGGTTGTAGAGGCTCCATGACACCTTCTTTGCGTAGTCCGAGAGGACTCTTTCCATCATACCCAAATCTTTGTAGAATTTTGAAACCTTTGCCATAGTTCTCACAGGGTATTATAATTTGATCACGTGTATCATCTTCAGCGTCCTTATATAGCATTTTATATAAAGTTTCTTCCTCTAGTTCGCCCCATTTTTGAAAGACGGTGGGATCCCATTTGAGTAGCATGATGGAGATTTGCTTATTAGGATGTGGCCTCCCATATTCCTTGGGGGAGTTCATGACTTGTCGTAAGAACATTGTTTGATTCAGAGTGTATTCTCCCATGCCTTTGTCTTGAAACTTGGCTCTAAGTTCACCTTGTTTGGATGTCGAGGGCTTTAATGACTCAGGATCAATATATGCTGAAGAAGGAGTAGCCTCACGATTGCTAGGAATGATAGTCTCAGTATGTGATCTTAAGTTATTGCAATATATGAATGGATTTGGATCACCATTGACCGTTACCTCGACTCCATTATGAGGAAACTTTATGCACTGATGGTACGTTGATGGGACTGCCCTCATTTCATGAATCCATGGACGTCCTAGCAATATGTTATACGTGAGGTCTAGATCTAGGACTTGACAAACCACGTCCTTCGTGACTGGCCCTATTCTTAGTGGTAAGATGACTGTGCCCTTGGACGAACGCTCTTCATCATCATAAGCCTTAATAGTGATTTGGTTTGTAGAATTTACAGCTTTGTCAGAATATCCCAATTGTCTGATGGTGCTCAATGTACAAATATTAAGACCTGCTCCTCCATCTATCAGGACTCGTTTTATTCGGTGTTTATGTATGAAGGCTTCAATATGTAGAGGTGCATTATGAGGCTGACTTATGGAGGCGTCATCGGCTTCTGTGAATGTGAGGGAGTGTGGAACGGATAGGTATCCCACCATGACTTGAAACTGATCCACGTTCAGATCAGTAGGGACAGCAGTATCTCTCAAGGTTTTATCAAGGATAGCTTTATGTGCAGGAGATATGCGTAAGAGCTCAAGAATAGAGATGAGTGCGGGTGTTTTCCCTAATTGCTCTACAAGGTCGTACTCAGGCTTAGTTGACGAAAGATTGGTATTCTTAGTAGAGGTACCTGGCAATGTGATCTTACCTCGACGGGTTGTAACATGACATTCAGAGGTAGATGTGGAGGAAGATCCCACACCTTTTAGGACAATTTTAGGTCGCTGAGGAGGATTCTCAGGATTTTTATTTTTGATAGTAATGGTAGAAATATGATTGTCCATTGAGATGTGATTAATAGTGGAATCATAATTGTAAGATTCTCTAGTGTAATTGGCTTGATCATCTGTGACTTTACCTTTTCCCTTGTCATGTTTTGGGAATGGTTCCTTAAACACCTCATGCTCTTGGTTAGATGAATGTCCCTCAATCTCAATATCTCCTCTGTCAATGAGATCTTGTACAATGTTTTTCAATCGATGGCAATTACTTGTCTTGTGACCCTTGCTCTTATGAAATTCGCAATATTCATCATCATTCCACCAATTCGGTTTGACCTTTGGTTCATATGGAGGAAAGTCTGGGACCGTGATCACTTTGTTTGCTACAAGCTTTTTGAATACTGATTCAAGTGGTTCTCCCAATGGAGTATATTTCCTTCGTGGTTTAGCAGCCGTTTGATTGTTCACTTGATTGTTGGTAGAACTTGATCCAGAAAAGACGAACTTTGGTCTCACTGTGTTGGCATCAACAACACCATCATTAACTGTGTTCTTGTTCTTGTTCCAAAATTTTGGTTTGTCCTTTCCCTTAAAGTCCTCTTTGTTTTCTTTGAATAGTTTGATAACTCCTTGTTCAATCAAGACCTTTTCTGTTGCTAGGCCCTTTTCAATGACATCCTTGAATGTAGACAAACAAGCTTTTCTGAGATCATAGCCAATAGCCTTGTTAACATTTTGTGTGAACATTTCCACCATTTGTTTTTGCGGGATTTCACAAGAGCATCTGCTAGCTAAGTTTCTCCATCTTTGTAAAAATGACGCAAAAGATTCTCCTTCTTTTTGTTTCGTATTGCACAAGGTAGTAACTGAGACATCTGTTTCAATGTTGTAAGAGAAATGCTGAATGAATGCTTCTGCTAAGTCGCCCCATGACTTAATACCAGGAGGTAATTGAGAAAACCATTCCATAGCTTGATCTCCTAAGCTCTGTGGGAACAACCTCATTAAGTATGTTTCTTCTGCGGCTACCTCAATGCAAGCTGTGAAGAATTGTCTTATATGTGCCTTGGGGTCTCCTCTCCCTCTATATTTGTCAAATTTCGACGTTGCAAAGTGCGGAGGAAACAGAGGCATTGGAATGCTCTTATCAAATGGATAAGGGCATATATCTCTCATAGTATATGTGGGTTTTGATGTGCCCATGTCTTCCACTTTCTTTTGTAGATCTCTAATTTGTTGCTCCAAATTATTTTTGGGAGGAGATGGATTTCTTGTAGCATGTCCCATGTTTGAAACACCCATTTGAGGAGGAACTTGTTGCATATATGGATGATACTGATCGTAGACATGTCCATATGGAGGTCTATATTGTTGCGACATATATGGAGCACTTGGCATAATTTCTTGTTCAGGGACCCCATATCTGTTTTGTGTGTATAAACCATATTCAATAGGCCTTTCATTTTCCATTGTGTTGCCCCCAATTTTGACATGAGGTCTCCTTGTGTCAAAATTTTGAGGATGTCCTTGTGTATCCACTTGTCTTAATTGACCCATATCTTGAGCATGTGTTTGAACATAAGGCCTCCATGATGGTCTTTGGGTGTAAGTATCATATATTTGAGCTGGTATATGTGGGATTGCTGGTTTTTGAAGCAAAACTGATGGTGACTCCGACATCATATTATTGGGTCCTCCACTATTTGGTCTCCTTTGATCCATGTTATGTTGAGTTTGTTGTAAAGGTCTATTTTCCATAAGTTGAGATAAGTCAAAATCATGCGGTATTTTGGCTCCACTTTGTGCCATCATGTTTAGAAAGTATTGACGATCTCTCCTCATTATCTCTTCAACCAATCTATTGAATTGAGGATCCATTATAGATTCTTGTATGTCTGCTGATAGTATTGAAGAATTATCAACATTGTCATTGTGTGTAGCATTATTGTTTATAGTGTTTGCGCTTTCCACATTTGGATTGTGTCTATAAACATTCATGTCTGGTAATGTAGTGTGCTCAGGATTGTAGAAGACATCATTGTCATACTCATAAGAACTCATGTTTACGGACCCTTGAGCTTCTTTAGCTTTTCTCCTAGATTTTTGAAGACGGGTTTCAACCATGAACTAGGTGTTTAGCAATATGTGAGAAACTAGATGAAGAATGACAAGAGTATGTAAGACCAAGAGTTGTATGGAATGTAAATGAATCTGAAGTTTACTTGCAATGTCCAAAGTGTAAGACCAAGTATGTATGTAGTAGAGTAGGTGTGACTTCCAAAGAGAGGATAGTTTCTCTTGATGAGGTAAGCTGACCTTGACTCTAAGTAAGACCAAATGAGACCCAAAGGTAAGAAACCTTGATGAGGGACCACTTAGCAAAGTGTAGTAGTATGTAGTGTGTTAACAAAGTATGATGAGGACAAGCAAGTGACCTTTTGACTCAAGTTTAGACAAGTATGAATGTAAAATGAGGTATGAAGCAATGATGGACTATGTGAGACCTTAGAACAGGCTGAATGCTAGATGAAACCTGAAGAGACAACCTAGGAAGCTCAAGTATGCCGAAACTGATTTCTTTGTTTGCTTGACTGTTAAACTTTTCAAATCCTGACACAGACGCCTCTGTATACTTCACAGACGCGGTTTTAAGACACATACGCTACTCTGTTTGACGCAGACATGATTCTGAGATTTTCTTGTTGATGTTTGCTGGGACTGTAACAGTTTTTTGCAATTGTGGACACAGACGCGCCTGTATACTTCACAAACGCGATTTCCAGACACAGACGTGTCTCTGTTCGACACAGACGCTGATAAAAACATAGACGCTATTCTGTACTTCACAAACGCGTTTATCCTACACAGACGCGGTTTTAACAGACACAGACGCGTTTCTGTAACCTTAGTGCAATCTTTCCTATCTGTGAATTTGTTTTGCTGTGACCAAATCTGATTTTTCGACTGTTTTTCGTGACAAGAGGACATAGTGTTGATGACCCAATGTTTGCAGACTGTTTAGACTCCAAAAAGTGTGTTGTTTGATGTAAAAAAATTTTGCATACACTTGAAGACACAAAAGACACAATGTTTTGCTATTTTGTCTTAATTGTTTGAATGTTTATCATAAGTCAAGCACAATTCTTATGGCTGGCCAGGACAATAATTGTTGATCCCACATGGGGTTTTACCCCCGAGGCTACGCTATTCAGAGCGGATACTTAGATGCTTGACCTCACTGGCTCCACCCTCGGCACTCACTTCTCGGGTCAGCCAAGCATCAGTCCCCATGAAAACTCCCCATGGCGAACTTTGTATCTCTACTAAGAACCGTATGTGTGTGGGCCGCTACCAGAGGTCCGACCTCCTGCCTCAACAACTAGAAGGATTTGGGTATCTAAAACAATGAGGTGCTAGTAAGGGCATCCGCTCGTGTGGCCATACATGCGGCACTTTCAGCTCTGTAAATACAGAAGGCTCCCAGCCGGTAGGGGTTACGCCCTACAAATGATCAAATAAATTTGATCAAACGGGTTTATGGGGAGACATAGTGTCGGTATGAACTAATCAGCACACGTTATTCATAGTTTTCACCATGAATACATTTGATTATAGTGGCTTGGAAGAAGATGGCTTTTCTTTTGCTACCACTTGGGTCGTTCTCTTCTCACTAGTAGTCCTAATGACCACACGGGAAGACAGGCCCTCTAAAGAATAAACAAAAAGAGCCTATTGCTCAAGACACAAAAGACAATGGTTCAATTTTAGTGCACCAATTGAAGTGTTTGCTAAGCTATGAAAACAAGGCACACAATAAAATTACAAAAAACCCTAGCCAAGGCCCTGCAACAAAATTGTTAGTAGTTTGGGTTGTTTCAAATGATAACCCCTTCCTGCAAGCACACAAGTTAGGTAAATTTTAGAAAACCCAAAAAGACTTTGTGAAAAGGGGCCTTCAACAAAAACGTATTTGCCTCCAAAGCAAGCTGCACAAATCAGGTTAGCTAGATCTGCAAAGGTTAGCCAAAAATAAACCAGATCTGAAACCCTAAGTACAAAATCCGAAAACCCGAATCGAAAAACTTGAAAAATTTGCAAAACAGAATGCACAGACGCTGTTATACCAGATACAGACGCGTTTGTCCGACACAGACGCGGTAATATGATTCGCAGACGCGATCTAAGAACACAGACGCCTCTTTCTTCTACAGACGCGATAATATGATGCACAGACGCGATTCGGAATCACAGACGCGACTTTTGGAAACCTGCAAAAATAGAAAATGACAGAAACATAGACGCGATCCAAGATATCACAGACGCCTCTGAAATACAAAAACGCGATCCGAACACTCGCAGACGCGGAAAAAACCTAAAATGTCGTCGAAATCGTCCGATCTGCAACTTCAAAAATGCAAAATCTGCAACAAAAATGTTAAATGCAAAGGGACAAGAGTCCCACCGGGCGTGCCAAAATGTATATGGTGAAAATGGATAGCAATAATAACAAAATTGAAAGGCTAAATGAATTCAACCACCAAACCCTAGCCTAACAATGAACAAAGATCCACCATAACATATGAAGATTACCTAAGACAATGCAAATAACTCAAAATCACAAAGATTATACCATCACATGTCTAATAGGGTTTTGATCTCCATTCTTCCTATCTCCATTGATCTTGCTTGATATACTTGCTCTCAGATTTTTATATGCACAAGAGCTCAACAAAGAACGGAATGTGGTTGCAAGTGGTATTGTAGTGTAGCCAAGTACTCCAAAATCAGTCATTAGGATGTGTCATTAGGATATTAGGGTTTGACAATGAAGAAAGCATCTCCTTAAATAGAAGACACAATGAGAAATGGAGGGTTAAGATTGAGAGGTGTAAAAAGAGAGGTCGGCTAGGATTAGAGGGTAGGTAAAAGAAATAATAAAATAATGAAAGGGGTAGGTAGTGTAGGAATTAAGAGATGAATGACATGTGTCATGTGTAGAAAAAGATAATGAATTAATTAAATAAATAAAGATTTATTTAATTAATAGAAGAAGTAGGACAATTAAATAAATAAAATATTTATTTAATTTAGGAAAGGGATAATTTAAATAAATAAATGTATTTATTTAAATGAGAAATAAGGCTAGAAGAGGATAAATGAATTAATTAAATAAATAAGGATTTATTTAATTAATAGAAGAATTAGGCTTAGATAATTAAATAAATAAAATATTTATTTAATTAGACATGACAAATTTAGGTGTCTACAAGGATATATACATAAAATATAACATTTAAGTATAAGTTATATTTTCCCTTTATTTTTTACCTTTCTAGAATCTTCATTATGACTCAGAGATCTGAAACCATTCTCACACATCTTGCCAATATATACATAAATTATAACTTAAATCATTTTACATTGGCAGGATGTTTGAGAATGGTTTTATATATCTAGAAGTCATAATGCATATTCTAGATTTTAGGAGATCTTATAATTTTTCAGACTTAGCCAGATTTTAGTAGTTAGTAAGCTCCCATCATCATTATCTCACTATCTTTGCATCTCATACTCTTTGTCTCCCTTGTTGGAGTATAATACCACTAAGAGGGGGGTGAATCGGTGGTATATTAATTCCAAATGACCTTGAAATACAACTATTGGAGTTGAGGAAAAATCAACCCTACAGCTCCCAAAGATCACCTGCATGCAAACCTGTCACAGAAGGAGAGAAGCAAAAAAGCTATGGAGGCCAGAATTCAGAGATCCAGAAAACAGGAGTCATATTGATTGTGCAACAAGAATGCAATTCAATAATTATAGTTGTTATGTAAAATACAAAGAGAGAATCCTTATAAAAGCATACCCGAAACCCTAAAGGTGAAAACCTTGAAGAATTATAAGATTCCTAAGTTTAGCTTAAGCGTAGAGTATAATAGACTAATAATTAAATAAATAATTATTAGCTAATAAAAGATAACTCTAACAAAAACTTTCAAAAACTTTTAATGATAACTACCATGAGAAAATACATACTCAAAATTAAGAACTTTGGTAGACATTATTAATCCTAGACATCAACTCACACTTTTGACAAGACTAACATGAATATCAAGGCAACTTCTATTGAAGCATCATATATGAACATCATGACAATTTTAGTTGTATTAAGATAGGTATCATGACAACTAAAACTAACAGATCAAAGTTAAGGATTCATCAATACAACATTATTAAGCAACCCATGATAAACATTAACTCATGAACATAAGACTCAAGAGCAAGGATGTTCACATATTAGACAATATAAAGATTGCATAACACAAAAATTAATTGTGAAGTTTTATTGACCATAATAAAGATGAGCAGAGAACATCATTTCAAATAATGATAAATGATGGATATGTCTTCATGCAGATCAAATAAACTTAGAATAAATTTATAACTAAATGACGCATGGTAAGTAAATGAACACGAAGATCAAGCACATATTTAATAATGAAAACCCATAACACAAATATTGTCCTAAGTGGAAAACCCTCATGGGGAATAAAAACCACGTGAAAGTGCCTCATTGGCTACAACAAGTGTCTCACTAGAAAAATAATGTGCCTCATTGGCTATCATAACAATATCTCTTATCATCATAGTTCTGATACAAGTATAGAGTATCATCTCTGTTTCACTTTCACAACATCTTTTGATCTCACATCACTTGAGATTCAAAAGCATAAGTACGAATATAATATACTATTGTGTATATATTTGGTATATACAGTAGCACAAATTATTTTCAACAATAGGATATACAATTCTCCGTAGATATACATTTCATGAAATAAAACTAGCAACAATTCCTTTTACATCACTAAGAAAAATAATTCTTAACAAAGTATTTACCAACAGTTACGATATATCTCTTTGATCCTCTACATGTAGAATGTCTTCAACAATGCATATGTAATGTTCAAAATTGTTGAACTAAAAACCAACTGTCATCTTCACACAATTGTCTTTCAATAAAAAATAATAGAATGAACTATATGCCAATGCCTTAACAAATAACTGAAGAATGATTATCCCCTATCAAATAATGCTCAACAAACCCGAACGTAGAATCAACAAAGTTTGAAAAAAAACTATGTTATGCAAAGAAATCTCTACAAGATTTTAGTTATGGAACAAAAAACACAAGATAAAGGATAAATACACCTGTTCCCATCGGAGATACTGAAGATCTTTGTCCATATTTCACAATGATTGAAAGAATCTAGACTTCAACTGTCTGCTTGTGCCCTAGGCACACAAGATCCATCATGATTGAACCAAATCAACTGCAAATCAAAAGTCTAACTGACTGCAACTACTTGTGCTCTTAGCACTCAAACAATTAACAACAAACTCATTATGATTGAAAAACACTGCTCAAGATACCAAAGTTTCTTGTTGATAGTCATGCCGCCTATGGCTAGGGTTTTCTAACCCAACCAAAACCAAAAATAAATATGAGCTCGATAATAAGTATTATTTTTAGGTTTTCAAAACTTTTCAAGCCACAAAAACATTATACCACAGGCTCCATAAAACTTAGGTCTCTTTTTTATATGCTAGAATATAACCTTTTTGAAATATAATTTATGTGCCCACAATACCACAATCATAATTCTAATGTCTAAGACCTTTTCTTTGATTATTTACATCTTTCATGCAATAAGAAACCTTGCTTAAGGTTTCTTATCAAGTCTTCTATAGACTATGTAATATAAGGTAGTCGTTACCATTTTCAATGATCTTAAAACATGTCTTTTATGACAAAAGTTCAAAATGCACCATTAGAACATATAAACTATCTCCATTACTTGAACAATATCATCCTTGTATTTTAGAGTCAGTGAGGACTTATTTATGCAATAAGCAACCAATGACTTATCAAGAAGATAATGACAGGTCATCAACCCTTATTAGCAACAATAGTACAAAGAATATTACCTTCAAGGATATAATAGACCAAATAATAATGATAGTATATAGCATTCACCAAGAGTCACTGAAACATTGTATACCTGTATATCCTCTTGACAAATATGTACACAAAATATAGAATCTGAACTAAACAACAACATGAACCAAGTATCATGATCAGATATGCCAAGGAAAGTAATACTGTGATACCAATCACTGCTAGATTAAAGTGTACATTTTTGACATCAATGACAAAAAACTTGTGCCAAGGGTCACCATCCCTCAAGCTCTAGACCTATCTATTTTCCTATCACTCTCTTCCCCCCTCTCTACCTCTATCTATCTCACTATTTCCTCTCTCCCTAAGCTTTAGATCCTATAATTTCTCAAACTTAGCAAAGTTTCAATAATCACCAAGATCCTATCATCGTTCTCTACATCCCTATTTTACTCTCTTTGTTTGCCATGATCTCTAGAACTATCTCTCTCCCTATCACTCTCCCTCTCCCCCTTTCTCCCCCTCTTTTTGACTCTCTCCTCTCTCCTCAAGATACTCTACTCTTTATCTCCCCTCTCTTCTTTTCCCACCTCACACACATTCTCTCATCTCTCTCTCTCTCTCTCTCTCTCTCTCTCTCTCTCTCTCTCTCTCTCTCTCTCTCTCTCTCTCTCTCTCTCTCTCTCTCTCTCTCTCTCTCTCTCTCTCTCTCTACTTATCTCTATCTCCTACATCTCCCTACATACCTACCCTCACTCCATCCCTACCTCTATTTCTCTACAAACTGATGCAGGGGCATCCTGAATGCACTCTTTGAGTTAAATTATTTTTGTTTGTCAAATTTTAGTTTCTTTTGGTTTGATTGAGTCAATAAGGTCATATAAGACAATTGTTAAAAGATTTGGGTGATTGGATGTAAAAAATGCAAAAGTTGTCAAGTGGATGTATTTGTTAACAAAATGATTTTAAAAGGGTGGTTGAAATATTTGGATATGGTTTTAAAATTCATAAATAGGTGCTCCCAAATCAAATCCAAGGGTTGGAGAAGATTGAATGAAAGAGACACACCATTTTTCACTACTTTTTGCTTGTAATTTCTATGAAATCTGATTTGTAATTTGCATTGTACAAAATGTTACAGATTGATATTGGCCTAAAAAGTAATTGGAAAAGTTGGATAATATTTTTATCTTTAAATTTTTATTTTTTTTGACTTATTTTCATTATGTTTTGTGAAAGTTATGATCAAATTAGTGATTGGCATTTCCAGATTTTTATTGTTTTACAACAATAAACTTGTTTGGTGTGAATTTTTAAGATCTTGTGCGGTTAAGGGAAGGGATGTGGATCATAAATATCTAAAATACATAAATTTTCATTTTTCTTTTGAGTAATTTCATTGAGTTTTGCAAAAGTTAGAGCATTTTTGGTGGAAATAATCCCAAACCCTACCTAGGGTTTTCAGTTTGAGAAAAAAAATCATTTCTTCAAATTGGTATAGTGAAAATTCATAAAAAAATTTGCATGGAGGTCTTTCCCAATGTATTTAATCATTTCCAAAACTTGAAAAGTCAAAAAAGTAGGTTTGCACGTGTTTCAATGAATTGATTGGTCTGATATAAGGATGTAACAAACCCTGTGACAACAGTGAAGACAAATCTGAATATGTCAAGGAGTGGTTTGGCTTTTTTATGGTTGGAGAAGGTATTAGGGATGTGTATTAAGGTCCTACATACATGTCCCAATGAATTTCTAAGCATTTGTATTCAATATGGGAAGTATATCATGGCTGTCCTGTAAGGACTAAAGAACACAGTGACATCTTAGGCAGTGATAAGCAAGATTATGGTCTTTGATGTGTATGAAAACATTAAGAAATCCATATAATCATCTTAAATATGAGGTGTAAGGGGGCCCAAACTAGTGGAGGAGTATTGGAAACCATTTGTCCTTATTGGGCCTAATCCTTCAAACATTGTCTTTCCTAGTTGCCATAATACAATAGGTATAAAGCCTAGAATTGGGTGTATGATTGAAAGACTCCAAGTAGAAATTGTCCATTTCCTTCATTCCACAACATGAGGTAGTTATTTGACATGGGATGGGTTAAGGATAGTAAGGCCCATATGTCTTAGAAAGAGTCCCAAAAACAAGGATCAAGAAAAGAAGAGGAAGCCCCAAGGAGTCAAGTCTATGTTGCAGTTGAAGAAGCCCTTAGTCATTGTGGGTTGAGAATCAGTAGGTCCTTCCCATGCATCATATATCTCCTCCAATATCCCTTCCTTTCTCTCCCTCCCACCATCCCATGTTCCATCTGCACCTGTCTCTCTCACCCTTTCCTTCTCTATTTATCTTTATATCCCCTCTTCGTATCTCACTTCCTCCCTCCTTCCCTCTCTATTTCTCTCTATCTCACTCTCTTTTTCTCTCCCAAGATTTATAAATATCCCTCTCTCTCTACCACTCCCCCTCTCTCCACTCTCTCTACCTCTCTATCCATCTTACCCTCTCCTCCCCCCCCCCAATATCTAGACCTATCTTTCTACCTCTCTCTCTTTATATCATCCTTCACTCTATACTCTCTCTTTCTCTTTCTCCCTATCACTCTCTCTACATACCTCCTTCTCACTCCCCCCCCCTCTCTCTCTATAGTCTCTATCTACCCTCTCCCTCCCTCCTCTTAACACTTCTCTCTATCTCCCCTCTCTCCCTTTATACATCTCTCCATCTCTCTCTGTAATTACCTCTCCCTCCATCCTCTCTCTTTCTCTCTACATACCTCTTTATCCCTCACTAACTTTCTCTACCTACCCCTTCCTCCCTCCTTCCCTTTGCCCTCTCTCCCTATCTTTGTCCCTCTACATAATTAATTAGGGTTACTATTTGTTAAGGTTTATTAGGGCTAATTTAGTTTTACAAACCTAAATCAACTCTAATGAACCTCAATAAATAATAACTCTTCATCTCTACCTCTGCCTGTGTGTCTAATTATTCACCTCTATCTTCCCTATATCTTTCACCTTTCTCTCTCCCCTTCTAGGCTTCTCACCGCTCTACCTCTATCTCCATTTCTCTCTCTGTCAATCCTCCCCTTCCCTCCTCCATCTCTTCTCTATCTTACCTCTTTATCTCTCCCCTCTCCAAGTCTCTCCCTTCCTACCTTTGTACCTCTCCCTTCATGTATCATTACACACATTTCTCACTCCCCCCACTTCTCTCTCTATCTATCCCCCTCTAGGTCTCTCGTCACTCTATCCTCCTCTAGGTCTCTCACCTCTCTGTCTCTCCCCTCTCCAAGTCTCTCCCTCTTGTATAACTTTGTCTCTCCCTCCCTCCTCTCTCTTTCTCTCTACACACCTCTATATACCTCCTTTCCCTCTCCCCTCTCTCTATGTATGTCCATCTCTACATATCTTTATATTCCTTCCCTATCTACCTACCTACATCCTACATACTCCATGATTTTTTTTATATACCCCTCTCTCTCTCTACATATCTCTATATTCCTCTTCCTCTCTCCCCCTAAATACCTTTCCATTCCTCCCTCATTCCTTCCCTCTTTAGTTATTTCTCTCTCTCTCTCTCTCTCTCTCTCTCTCTCTCTCTCCTTATCTCTATATTCCCTCTCCCTCTGCCCCCCTACATACCTCTCCATCCTTCCCTCTTTTCTTCTTCATTTCTCTCTATGTCACCTTGGTCCCCCCTCTCTACCTCGCACTCTCATTCTCTATGTTTATCTCAATCGCTCATGTCTCCCTCCCTCTCCCTCACTCCTTCCCTTTCTAATTCTCTCTATCTCCGATACAAAAATATTTACATATACTTATAAGTCATGAATCCTATGGACTTTGAATAATAGGATCCCCCAGTCTACTTTTACATGTGTTTCATGTTGATGTTATGGATTTTTATGTGTTATCTTTTGTAAGATATCATTCCATAAATACATCTCATTATGTGTTTCATGATGCAAAATCTCTTTTGATTAAAATTACTTGTGCTCTTTTGCATAACACAAAGCATTTTTTAGGGTGTTATCATATCATATTTTCATATTTTTATATTTTGAAAACATGTCTAAATTCAAATATCTTATCATCATCTAGAATGGGGACGCCCTACTAGACTTTGTCTATGTATGTGCGTGTGTGCGTGTGTGTGTGTGTGTGTGTGTGTGTGTGTGTGTGTGTGTGTGTGTGTGTGTGTGTGTGTGTGTGTGTGTGTGTGTGTGTGTGTGTGTGTGTGTGTGTGTGTGTGTGTGTGTGTGTGTGTGTGTGTGTGTGTGTGTGTGTGTGATCTATTTTATGTGATTTTCATGTAACACAGTTTGCAACAGTAATAGGCTAATTGGATTGTCGTATGGTCTCTAGCATAACACAACTTGCTAGCCATACTCATTGGTACCCGTCATATGTCTAAGCAATTTTTTATGTCTATTTTTTTGCTTTTTCACCTATTGTGTTTATATGTAGCTAACATGTTTATGGTGATTCTATAGCTTAATTTTTTTATGAAAGATTGACACAGGTCTCTTTCTTGGGACAACTCTGCACGGATAGAAGACTCTACTGTTGACAATTGACACTCATTGGATTCATATGTTGTCATTGATGGCAACAAGATTCTATTGAAGGCATATACTGGCATTGGAGGCATACACCAACAGATACTGGCATTGGAGTAATCAGGGTCATCATCATCACCGACACCGACATCCAACACTTCAGTGAAGCCGACATCAGTCTGGGATCCAAAAAGTTTTATTTGTAAAATTATTTTATAGTTATTGTATAGGGCCAACATTGAATACATTTTGTATTGTAAGCCGACATAAGGCATATTGTTTGTAAAGGGCATATAAGTCAGTCTATTAGGTCATTTTGTTAGATGACAAGGAAGTAGAATAGTGTGATGCAAAGGATATGTATGTAGGTCATTTGTATACAAAAGTTATATCATGCAATGATCCGTAGATGGTTTGTAAAGCATTCTTGGAGGAAATGAGATACCGATAGAAGGGTTTAGGGTTTATGAACCGGTACAGAACAAATCTTTAACTGGAACTCTTTTTGGCATTACAGATGCATTTTGTGAGTTCACCATTACTGTTTTATCTCAGTAGAAGTTTGTAGTCAATGAGACTCTTTTGTGTTTAGCAGTGTGCCTTCTTGCATGTGCAGGCCCCCATACTATGTAATATCTTTCATATGGCCAGTGAATTGATATTGTGGGTTACAAATCCCACCATGGTTTTTCCTCTTTGAGGTTTTCCATGTATAAAATTTGTGTTATGGTGTTCATTCATGTGGTTGTTTTATTTAATTCATGTTATATGTTTCTTCATTTACCGGTTTATATTTGTATGTGGTAATAAGGTAAAATCTTATATTACCGACAAAACACTGATTCATCCCCCCCTCTTAGTGTTCTTGGATTCCAACAATTGGTATCAGAGCTTGGTACCTCGGAGGAAGTTTAATAACTTGAGGAAGATCCTGAAACTGAAATCATTGAACATGGCTATGGAGAAGCAACTTGAGATGGCACTTGAGGATTATGATGTTGAAAGGATGAAGAACTTAAAGCTGCAAGATGAATTGAATTATGCTAATGAATTCATTCTTGTTCTACAAGAAAGGTTATCATTGACTCAAGCTAAGAGGAAGGAACTTTTGCAAAACTGGGATTATGAAGATAAAATTGCACTTAAGGAACAATGTCAGAAACTAAGTCAAGCAAACATGCTCACGAAGAATGCAATGTAAGACCCGACTATGAGGATGTCAAAAGATATTGAGGACAGAAAGAAGAAGGAAGAAAATCTTGCTGTATCTCTGAAGAACAAATTTGAAGAATGTGGCAGATTAGCTCATGAGAATAATCTGTTGAGAACTGATTTGGTACAATCCCAGAATAATAAACAAGAGTTAGAGAGACAAATAATGACTGAGAAATGACTTGACTATTGCAAGTGAGTATAAAGAAAAATTCAGGATTAGTGTTGCACAGTTGGATGATTTATTGAAAAGACAAAGGCAGAGTGAAGATTCTAGAGGACTTGGATTTGTACAAGGCGAAAGCTCTGGTATTGCAAATAAAGATTAGACAATCGGTATGCAAAACTCATCAGACCAGAGGAAATTGGTAAGGCAATCTAATGCTTACAAATTCAATGGTAGATGCTTTGCTTGTAATAAATTTGGGCATATGGCTAAACAATGTAGAAATAGAGAAAATCAAAACTACAATTCAGTTCCTGGTCAATGCACAAATTACAAGAAGTATGGTCATAAGTCAGAAGATTGCAGAATGAATGTTAAATGTCATGCATGTGGAAAGTACTGCATGCAACAATGTTACATGTTATGCATGCAACAAAATAGGTCATATTGCTAAGTACTGCAGAAGCAAGACTAAATTGGTTAGCAATGATAATGAAAATGAGAAAGGAAAGAAAAAGGTAGATGAAATACAACAAGATCACACCAAGAGATGGGTTAGAAAGTCTGAAGAACCAAGTGGAGATGTAACTACACCAGTAACTGCACCATTAACTCCACTGATAGAATAGAGCATTCCTGCACCGACAGGAAATTCAACTGGTAACTGAGGCATAAGCCTTAGGGGTTGGAAAATTTATTGCAAATATTGCATATTCTCCGGAAGAGATCTAGAAAGAGATCTAGAGAGTTGTATCGATCATTGATGGAGGTTTATCCGACATAAAACTGTGAAATTAGCATTTGGTAGGGCACACCGCTAAGCATTTATGACAGTGAAGGATTAGGGTTTACTAGCTGATAAAAAGGGAAAATGGACTCATTTTCACTCACCCAGCACTCGAGCAAACTAGAGCAAATAAAAGGCGAATCACAAGCGATCAAGAGCGAGCAAAGGAATTCTAAAATATTTCCAGCAGTTATCTGAGAAGTAATCAAAATATTTCGACCGACGATCGTTATACGGGTATTTATTTGAAATGGCATCCAGATCATCATCTGCTTCTACTTTCATTGTGAATCCCACTGTTGTTGAGGTTAAGGATAGGCTTAGACCTATTTTCAAGGAAGTTCCTCAAATTGCAATGAAGGAAGATTCTACTGGCGCATTTTCAAGGGTTCTTGATGGCATAGTTTATGTGGAAGATGTCAAGGTTTATATTCACTACACCTTGGAGGAATTAGGCACTGAGGAAATCAAGGGAATGTATCAATCTATGATACTAGGAAGCTCCAGAACAATCAAGCGGAATATCAAATCATTGAAGACCTAGGGTTAACTGGAATCCTGTATATACCAGAATTAAAGGATGAAATGATTAGATATGTTATGAGTAGGGTTCCATAATGAATTCATCTGGCTGGACTGACCTCACATGATCACCAAAGAAATAATTCAAGCGGTCACCGACTTACCCAAAATTGGACAAGAACCAGGGAAGAAGATCTCCAACATTGAGGTTGAAAAGCTCACCGACGCAACCCATGATGGAAGGTCGATGAGGGTTAGTACCATCAAAGATACATATGTGAAATTTGTCAACATGATCATCAACTACAAGGTAACACAATCAAGTCAATTGAACTCTATTGCCAGTTCCTGTATCCATGTTGCATATCAAATGATAAAGAATAATGGAAAGTATGATTTGTGTGAATGATTAAGAAGTGAATTGATGTTAAATCTTGGCAAGATCAATGGGGTTAAGAAAGGAAATTTCGGGTTTGGCATTCTTATTGTCTTCTTAATGTTATATTTCATGAATGAGCTATCGGGTTTGGGAAAGAAACGTTGAGCTCATGACACCAGTCTTGGCAACAATAGGGATGAGAAGTTATGGGGCTTCTTTAAAAAATTTCAAGAGAACATGAGACTGAGGGAGAGAATCTTCAAACACATTGTGGAGAAATACTCCACTGAAATCTGCTTCAAGGTAAAAATAGATGAGACACTCATGGAAACGGTGGAACCTAGAACAATATGGGTCACTGAATTGGGTTATGAAGTTGATGACATAATCTTAGAACTATATGCTAAAATGTTGATTGATGCTCCTTTGGATGATAAGGCTGAACACTTTGGCACTGCAGAGGAGAAGGCTATCGAGGTTAAAATTGGTTTCAAGAAGAAAAGGAGGAAAACCAGTAGATCAACCGACAAAATGATAGCTACAACAACTGTAGTGAAAAGTGCTCCTGAGGTAAAGAGGCCAACAACTTTCATATCTCCTATCACTTCTGATTCTAATCCAGAGGATAATCAACCTCTTGCATTCAGAAGGGTACAAAGGAAGAAAGCTGACAAGCCTCCAGTAGAAGAGAAGAAGGTGGAACCAAGGAGGAAGCTAGTAAGAAAGGTAACAACTGCATCCACACCTCTGACAAGGAAACCTACGCAGAAAAGGAAGCCTGCTCCATCTGCTCTTGCAACCCCCAACAAGAAGAAGAGTAAGAGTGATGAAGCAACTGAATATAGTAATATGACTTGTGCAGAGTTAATTGATGAGGTAACAAAAGATGGAATTTTGAAGAATGAGTCAAATTTATATGAGCATTTAGATGACAATGAACAAAATGAAACAGAAGAAGCAATTTTGTTACATTTAGACATATATAAGAAGGATTTGGTAAATTTTTTGAAAGAAATTCCTTTATCATTGTATAATAAGTTAGATACAAGGAGATTAGATGCAATCAAGAGGGATAGGGAGATTAAAGAAGTTGAGTAGATAATACTCCACCGACAGTAATAGATACTGCACCAAGTGGTGAAACCATCGGTGCAAAAGAGGATGAGAAAAGAGACACACCAGGAGAGGATAAGGAAAAGGAGACTGATAAGACACCCAATACCATACCGACAGTTGATTCCCCAACAAAACTTTTGGCAATTGACACTTCTCAAGTTGAGAAGAAATCAATCACAAAGATGAGTCTGTTGACATTTTTGATGTTTATGTTGTGATTGTCATTGATGGACACACACTTGCATTGAGATCTCCTTTATATGTATGAGTTAGAGCACAACCGGTATTTGTTCCAACCAGTATGTTGTATTATAGTCTTTAGACTGTTGGTGTTTTGCAGAATGTTTTTCCTAGTCTGAAGCAGCATGTTGACCCCAAGCGGTTCGTGCATCCCAAGCGGTACGAGGGATTAAAGCGGCATAACACATCTTTACCATTCTTCATTTTTGTCAAACCGACAACTAGCATTTTATATGAACCGGTAATACTCTGTGATGAGTTACCAATCGACATTTTATGATGAGTTACCATCCACCGATTGTTTGATGGTGTCGACACCTTAACGATGTTTTTTGTGTCATGATACCAAGTATGTCCAGGTTCATTGAACCTAGGAAATTGTTATGTAATCCTATTGGACCGACATGAAATCAGTTTCCTTTATAAGGACATCATGTCTAGGGTTTTAGGTTGTTGATGTGGTTGTAGCAAAAGTTTATGTTGTTGCTAGGGTTTAAGGTGGTTGAGGAATTGGAGAGAATATGAATATGTAGAAGACTGAAGTAATGCTGGAGTGCATTAGGAACAAGCTATCAAGGATCTAACCGAGCAGTCTATGCTACTAGCTAGATCAAACACTTGTTGATTACTCACATCTTTGACAAGTCTGTAGCCCTTAATCGGGTAGGCCCAAAAGCCTTTTGTAAATCCTCTAACAAGGTGGTTTACATCTGTGGATCTAAAATCCTTTAGCAAGGTAGTCCTTAATCAGACTTATCTCCTAACAGAGATTGAGATTCCTAACAAGATCTGTTTTGGTAAAGAATATTGTAAGACCTTAACCGGTCTGGTTCCTATTTTGTAGATAGTTACTTGTGAGTTCCATCTCACCGTGATTTTTCCCATTTTGGTTTCCACGTTAAAATCTCTTGTGTTATGGTGTTTTTGCTTTTGTGGGTGAATGCATTATTAGCTATTTGGTTTGCATGTGTGTTAATCGGTTTGTCTGCTAAACTATTTTATCGATTTACTATTGGTCTTGCAAAGTGTTTAAGTGCAGAGATTTTTGGCATACTAATTCACCCCCCCTCTTAGTATTCATCAATTGGTATCAGAGCCTACCTTTCTATAAGTTCAACCACTTGGAAAGAGATATGGGGGAATACTCTATAAGGGAACTTACACATCGGCTCACTCAGTCTAAGCAAGCCTATGATGATCTTATGGTCAAATACAAGGCATATCAAGCAAAAAGGAGAGAACATGCTGAAAAGCTGATGGAGCTATCTGAAAATAGTTCTTCAGATGAAGCAGACATGGAAGCCCTAATTGCAGAAGTAAATAAGTTGAATGAATCAAATTCCAACCTGAGAAAGGAGTTGGAAGGATTGACTATCCGGATGTGTTAAGAGCTTGAGAACCAGAGGAAAGCTGAAGATCCGGTGAAAGAAAGAGATCATGAAATCTCCAAGCTGAAACAAGAGATCAGTGCCCTAACTGCTCAACTCCATGCAAGCAAAGTGGAAAAGGAAGACATGCAAGGAGAATTGAACATTTCCATCTCTGAGAATGAAAACCTGTTGGAAACAAATGCTGCTATTTCCAAAGAACTCTCTGAGTCAAAGGAAATACTTGCTAAGTTCAACGAGAGTACTGTCAAGCTAGAGCAAAAGCTTGAATCTGCCAAACCGATCAAGAATACCAATGGACTTGGTTATTCCGGTCATGAGGAAGGTGAGACCTCTAGTACAAATGCTGGAGCGTCAAAGAAACAACTGACATCAAAGGATAAAGGTAAGCAAAAGTTTAAACCTGTTTGCTTCGACTATCTTAAAGAAGGACATACTGCAAATGTGTGTAGGAGTAAGGCTTACAACAATTTTCCTTATTTCCTAAATGATAAGCCTAGATCCATAGATTCAATGGTAACTGTTATGCATGCAACAAGTATGGGCATAGAGCATCTGAATGCAGGTCAGTTATGAACAACATTGATAGATATCCTCAGAGGACCTAGGGAGCTGGCCCTGAACCTTTTGTGAACCGGAGTCACAACCGGTTTAATGCCTTCAATCATCAGCAAAGAAGCAGTGGCTATCAAGCGGCAACCGGATGGAGAGCAAACTGTATGGTCTATCATGGTCATGGTCATGGTCATACTACTGCAACATGCAGAAGGAAGAATGGAAACATGAACAATGGACCTTGGAGAGCACCTGGATTGGTTTGCTATCACTGCAACAAATCAGGTCACATTGCCAGATTCTGTAGATCAAGAAAGAACATATCTAATGATATACCGGTCACTCCAGAAGGAAACATTGATGTTGACACTATTCAAGCGGATATGAACAAAACCTAGAAGAAGAAACCAACGGTGTTACAAGAGGAATCGGTTTCTGCACCTAGTGTGGAAATAAAGGAACCAACAAACTAAGCTTCAGAAAAGCTTAGGGGGAGAAAATGGCAAAATGTTTCGAACCCCCGGTTTACACCGATAAAAGACCTTAACCGATATGTGATACCTATAGTTTGGCAGAAGACCGGAAATGGTAAAAAGGCAAATTAGGGTTTATGCCCTAATGGAGGAGCATTAATGATGGTAGGTGAGGAATATGTTTAAAAGCATTTTTCAAATCATTTCTCACTATCAGTTTTCGAGCGAAGAAAAGATTTTCAAAGAGCAGAGCGATGAAAAGGCGATTTGAGCTGAGATTTTGAGAAATTGAGAAACTGTGAAGGAGATTCAAATTCAAACTGCAAACGGTCAAGTGGAGAACATAAAGCGGTGATTCAGCAACTGACGGAGTGTGAAGTGAAGTAGAATATGCAAGCCCTAAATTCACTTGTTTCAAAAGGTATTTCTCGAGTTCTTAAAAATTTCTATCATGGATCCTGCATCTCATACTAGTTCTAGTGCATCTGTTGAGTCTGCAAGTTTTATTCAATGAAAGTCTAAGTATAATGCCCTATCACAAGTTCTGACTAGTGTGATAGTAGAAGAGGGAATTTCTGACTACATAGATTGCAAGATTGAAGACCTAGGGTCTCTAGCTATCCACTCCCAGTTAGGTTTATTTTGTGGAAATGATAAGAAGATCAAACTGGAGTATAATATTTTGGAGAAGAAGAAGCTCCACAATGTTGTTTACTTCCTAGAGGATTTCACAGAGGATCATATAAGGATCATTCTGAGTAGAGTCCATGGTGACAAGATGTACCTAGAAAGAACACATGATATCACGCCGCAGGCAATTCATGCAGTCACCAGTTTCTGCAACACAGGGGAAGTGCCAACCCTAAGGACGGTAAGCAAAACTGAAATGTCCAAGCTCATCGGTTCAGTGAGTGACTCTCGAGGCATGACAGTAAATTCTATCAAGGATGATTTGGTTAAGTATGCTTGCATGGTGATAGGCTACCGGACATTCTCTTCCAGCAGAATTAACTCTATATCTGCTGCAGCAATAAATGCCGCTTACCGGATGATAAAGGAGGATGCATCATTTGACCTGTGCACTGGTATGCAGAGATAACTCATGTTGAATTTGAAGTCGATCAAACATGATAATGCACTAAGGTTCAAGTTTGGACAACTACTAGTTGGGTTGTTCTTCTATTTTCAAGGCTACTTTCCAGGAGTAGGAGATGTCTAGTGGTCTGCTGACCAACCGATGACCAAGCAAATCAATGAAAGCATTCAAGCAATTGGAATTGGTAACCTTGATGTTCTGAACAATTATTTTGATGAGTTCAGATGGAAAATGAGCCAAAGAATGAGGATATCGGGTGACATCGTCAAGAAATATGAAGACAATATATGTTTCACCATCCAAGTGGATAAATGCATAATGGAGGTTGTTGAGCCCAGATAGGAAGAAGTGGAGCCAATGGGCTATGAGGTGAGGTATGATATGCTGGAAGGGTATGCCTCTACCCTTATTGCCTCACCTCTTGACCCTAAGGAAAAGAGGACCGAAACCTATCTGGAAAGGGTTACACCCGTCAAGGAATCCTCTGCAAAGAAAGGAAAAGAACCTGCAGTGAAGAAGGCAAAGGCAGTGCCTGCAACATCTACACCGGTTACTACTGCAACTCTAAAAGTGACCAAGCAGTCACCAGCCAAGAAGAAATCGGAAGCAGCACCGGCTAAAGTCTTCGAAAGGAAAAGGAAGTGTAGCATCATAAATTGTACGCACTTGCTAGGGTGGTACAATTTCACACCTAGTTTTGCACCCGCCTTGGCGCATTTTGCATTTTGCATTACATTTCCCCTTTAGCACTTAATTAATTAAATTAATTAGGTCTAAGGTTTTATTTTATCATCTCCCATATCATAAAGTTGGGCCCTTTTCATTAAAGTGTGCCCCTTTCATTTTATTCCTCTAATACATCATTTAATCAAAAATCCTAATTAGGTCCTATTTTGAACTTGGGGGCTTGATTTCGGGGGTCAAAACATCTCGAAATCAGCTGTAACTTCAGGATTCTCTCTAAAATCATCATATCCGACGGCCCTGAAAATTTGGTGAAAAGTTGTCGGGACCATGGTGTCCGGAGTGCACACGGTCCTGGACATTTTTCCCAAAATTTTAGGAGCGCGATCCAATCATAAAATAAAGCTTAACCCCAAGAAATTGGCGGGAGATTCAATCTCTAGGTCGGCCAAAAGTTGAAATTAAGACCTAGGGTTTCATATATAAGAGCTCTCTTTCTTCATTTGAAAGGATCAGAATTTTGGTTTCAAGGACCTTCTATGCAGCGAAAGAGAAGATCTTTGAAGACTTCAACAACATTCAACATCCATCCATCAAGCATCCATCAATTTCATTCATCCATTTAGGGCTTTGAAGGCATTGAAGAACAATAAGGGATCACCGACTGAAGATTGGCTTGTACCCCTCCCTTGGGCTTGGGTATGATTTCATGTTGTTTTCATGTCTTTGCATAAGCTTCATCATATCATTTGTATTCATGCTTTAGATCACTTTTCATCTTGATTTGGAGCATTTACATTATCATTTACAAGCAATTAGGGTTTACTTTCTAGGTTGCTCTAGTTTGCTTACTTGCATTTTAGGATCTTGCACACACACAAGGTCTGCACACACTACTTTTACAATACAACTTGGCTATTCGTGGAGGTGGAAATCACCAAAGCGGGGGTTTGACTAAGGCAAAACCCTATATAGCCGCCCACCATACCTTTTCAGATATAAGTGCAGGTTTCAGGATTCGGAAAACGCCGCAAGTTGCAGATCCGATGGAAGCAGACGGAGACTGAACAACACACCAAATTGCAGAGCAAAAGACCAGGACAGGGGCGTGGGGCACCCTGGTCCTGCCAGGACAGGGGCGCTGGGCACCCTGGGCCCTGGGACAGGGGCGCTGGGTGCCCTGGTCCTTCTGTCAGGCAGCAAGTTTCAGCATTTTTCTGGCAGCTTTTCAGGTTGCAAAACAACAGTTTCAGGAGCAGAATCAGGACAGTGGCGCCTACGCCCCCGTCCCGAACATTTTCAATCAGATTTTAACTCCGGGTATGCATCTGCATTCTTGTCTTGTCCTTGTGTTTATAGCTTTCCATTGTTTAACCTTAATTCTGCAATCTTGTTATTAGTTCATACTTGCACTTTGGGATTAGGAATTGAACTTGTATCATTATATCTATCATTTGCAACAAAGGAATAGAAATCCTAATAGGTAGCCCGTGGCTTTCTCTTCCACAAAAAGAAGTATCCAATTGTGTGATACCTCTAGGCTCTTTCGTATTCCACAAGTGTGTGATTGAAAGTGAGATTAGGGCATGTTTGCCTAGTGTCAGTTTTTCCCCCACACAGGAAGACAAAAAGCAATACACCGGACTCAGAGGAAATTGTGCTTGAGGAGCAGCCCAAGAAGGCGAGACAGACAAGAAAGAAGACAAAGAATGAATCGACATCATCTGCACCGGTAAATATTGATATCTCCTCCTATAAACCTTTGACACATTGTCAAAGAACAATAAAGAATATTAAGAGAAAATTGCTACATGATTTAATTGAGTATTTTGATGAATTTAATGATGATGAAAAGGAAGCGGTTGAAAAGGAAATAATTTAGTATTTATGTGTTAATGACCGGTCACCTTCAGAAATTAGATCTAAAACACCAGATTCTTTGTATAAGTCCTTAGACAATAAATGGCGCATTGCCATAGAGTAGGAACAGGAAATGAGAGAAAAAGTTTTTGTTGAACATTTTCCTAATGTATCAAATTCAGAACTGTTCGATGTAATGAACAAATACAAAGGTATTTTCTTCATGAGAAGAAGAAGACTCCTGTTACTAGAAGGGAATGCTAAGGAAGTACTCAAGGATACACACACTCATGCTCTACAAGCTCTGAAGATGCATTGAGTGGCTGAAGCCAACCGGTAAGCTGAGAAAGAACCGGTTATAACAAAACCGAATGAAGCATTTGATGATGAAGGAAACCCGATTGATGAATCGGTCGACACTATTGATGTTGATGCCCTAGACGTAGAAGATGTTACTCAGGAAACACTATCTAAGGCAACAGGACATGAGCAACAAGCTAAACGGGTTGATAAGCAAGCCGAGGACAGACAGGAAGCGACAAATGAACAGGCCGAGCAGAGGAAAAAGGATGAAGAAGAAAAGAAGAAAAAGGATGAAGCAGACAAAAAGAAAAAGGACGAAGAAGAGAAGAAGAAGAAGAAAGATGAAGAGGCGAAGAAGAAGAAGGATGAAGAAGAGAAAAAGAAGCAAGAAGATGAAAAGAAAAATAAAGAAGAGGAAGACAAGGAAGAGGAGAAGAGGAAGGAAGCAGAGAAGAAGAAGAAAGAAGAGGAAGAAAAAGAAGAGAAGAGGAGAGAAGCAGAGAAAAGGAAGAAGGAAGAGGAGGACAAAGAAGAGGAGAATAGGAAAGAAGTAGAGAAGAAAAAAGCAGAGGAGGATAAGGAAGTGGAGAAGAGGAGAGAAGCAGAGAAGAAGAAAGCAAAAGAGGATAAGGCAGGAGAAGCAGAAAAGAGCACCCAGATGGAGACTCCAAAGGCAACCGAGAGTCAAGACAAACTAGCTGATCTCACTAGTCCTATCGATCTCCAGTCTGTAAGTGAAACATAGCTAATGCAAAGCATCAAGGTTTCTCAAGAGCACCTTGAAATTATTTGAAGGAAGAAGGAGCAGGATGTAATTCAAGCGGCTATGGACACTCTTACAGGCTTGATACCCGGTACAAATCTTCCAACACCGATTAATCACTAGCCAAACTTAAGCTCCTATGCACAATAGTGGATGATCAGGTGTAGAGCCTAGAAGAGGCAGCAGAGGCAAATGTCAAGAAGGAGCATCAAAAGCTCTTAACATAGCTCTGGTGAAGAAGTTGAATGAGCTCTGGTCTAAACTAAAGAAAGAACAAAAGGATATAAGGGACGCTCTAGATGAGGGGAATCTGTTACTCATCAAGATCTGCCAACCCCATCTGTTCTATGATGATGTGCTAACTTAGAAGCAAAAGCTTCAAATAGACTTGTAGTCCTACATGAGCACATTCAAGCCCCCTTATGATTCCTTTACAACTTATGGGCAAACCGTTCACCGGTTTCACATCTAGTCAGCAAAAATGGAGCAAGAGATCAGCACCCGGTCTAGAGATTTGCAGGAGCTACAACTAGTTCTACTCCCACGATTGCAAATTCTTCAGAAGTGCTATCTAAACCTAGATGCCTTAACAGTTACACAGGAGATGAGCACAATTGATGCCATGGAAGAACAAATCTCCCAGATGCAGACAGAAAAAGAAGTAGCCACCTCCCTACTTGAGTCCTGGTCTTTGTCGATGAAACAATTCTTGTAGGACTTTAAATCTGTTTTTGACAAGTATTATTCCTTATTGTCATAAACTTTTATTATTTTAATATCAAATGAAAACAGGGTTGTTCAGCTGTACTTTGTCATTGTTGGCAAAGGGGGAGAAGAATTCTATTTGGGAGAAGTATCTGGTAATCAAAATTTTGATATATGCTCTGACTATCTCAATGTTTATGCTCTATATGCAAAAGTGTTTTACATTGTGTTGTTAAAGGGATAGTGTATATGCTTAGGGGGAGCAATTTTACTAATGGCATGAATTTGTTGTAAAACACTTAGATGTTAAAATTTTATTTTCCTAAGTGTTGCCATCAATGCCAAAGGGGGAGATTGTTGGCATTTTTGATGTTTATATTGTGATTGTCATTGATAGACACACACTTGCATTGAGATCTCCTTTATATGTATGAGTTAGAGCACAACCGCTATTTGTTCCAATCGGTATGTTGTATTATAGTCTTTAGACTATTGGTGTTTTGCAGAATGTGTTTCCTGGTCTGAAGCGGCATGTTGACCCCAAGCGGTTCATGGATCCCAAGCGGTACGAGGGATTAAAGTGACATAACACATTTTTACCAGTCTTCATTTTTGTCATACTGACAACCGACATTTTATATGATCCGATAATACTCTGTGATGAGTTACCAACCGACATTTTGTGATGAGTTACCATCCACCGATTGTTTGACGATGCTGACACCTTAACGGTGCTTTTTGTGTCATGGTACCAAGTATGTCCAGGTTCATTGAACCTAGGAAATTGTTATGTAATCCTATTGGACCGACATGAAATCCGTTTCCTTTATAAGGACATCATGTCTAGGGTTTTAGGATGTTGATGTGGTTGTAGCAAAAGTTTATGTTGTTGCTAGGGTTTAAGGTGGTTGAGGAATTGGAGAGAATATGAATGTGTAGAAGACTAAAGTAATACTGGAGTGCATTAGGAACGAGCTATCAAGGATCTAACCGAGCAGTCTATGCTACTAGCTAGATCAAACACTTGTTGATTACTCACATCTTTGACAAGTCTGTAGCCCTTAACTAGGTAGGCCCAAAAGCCTTTTGTAAATCCTCTAACAAGGTGGTTCACATCTGTGGATCTAAAATCCTTTAGCAAGGTAGTCCTTAATCATACTTATCTCCTAACATAGATTGAGATTCCTAACAGGATCTGTTTTGGTAAAGAACATTGTAAGACCTTAACCGGTCTGGTTCCTATTCTGCAGATAGTTACTTGTGAGTTCCATCTCACCATGGTTTTTCCCATTTGGGTTTCCACGTCAAAATCTCTTGTGTTATGGTGTTTTTGCTTCTGTGGATGAATGCATTATTAGCTATTTGGTTTGCATGTGTGTTAACCGGTTTGTTTGCTAAACTGTTTTACCGGTTTACTATTGGTCTTGCAAGGTGTTTAAGTGCAAAGATTTTTGGCATACTAATTCACCCCCCCTCTTAGTATTCATCAGAGTCCCACAAAGCTAATCATGATGGCTACTCAAAAGCTAATGAAGGAAGGATCTACAGAAAAAGGAATAATAGACCAGTCAATAACAATTTTGCACAGATTGATTCCTAATTGTATGATTGAAAATAAAGAAAGCCCTTTCGGCAAGCTTAAGGTATTGAAAGAGCACATATCTAAAAACTTTCAATCATTACAATAAATTTCCAACAGGAAAGCACTTGAAAGATTTACTTTGGCTAAGAAAGCCGCTTTTGACCAGATTATTAAGACAAACAAGAGGAAGGTTGAAGAGAAACTTATACTTATTGAAAATTCTTTGAAACAGTGTACTGACATCTATAGGGTCTGTTGTAATATAGAGATTCTTACAACAAATGTAGATAAGAGGATAAAGGAGTTACAAGAAAAGATTGCTAATATTGCAAATTCTTTTGATGGACTAACTTCACTTACAACATCCATTGATGGACAAATTTTGACTTTGGAGAACCAAATTTTTTCTTTTGAAAAGGAAAGAGACAAGATTATTTAGAGAGAAAGAAGTCTCAGAGGTTTGGTGAGTCCAAGATTGGATTCACTTGGTGTACATAAGAAGGAATGCATGGACATGCTTGCAAAGCCCACATCGGTAGATGTCATTGAGAAAGAAACACTAGCACATCTACTAAGTGGACTTGTATCCATATCTGGAACACTCAAAACCGGTTGGGATACCTATATATAGTTACTAGAGAAATCTTATCCGGAAATCTTGAAATCGGTCAAGCTCCTATAAAGTAATCTGTAATTATTCTTTCAATTCTTTCACCGGTCTTTGACATTGATGCCAAAGGGGGGGTGTATATTATGTAAAAAATATGTATATATATAATCCTAGGGGGAGGATATCTGACAGAGAGTATATTGCAAACATAGTCAATCAACTCAGGGGGAGCATGTTTCAGTTGAACCGACAGGGAATCCATTTTTCACATGAGTGTTGCCATCAATGCCAAAGGGGGAGATTGTTGGCAATTGACACTCATTGGATTCATATGTTGTCATTTATGGCAACAATATTCTATTGAAGGAATATACCGACAGATATTGATATTGGAGGTATACATCGACAGATACCGACATTGGAGTAATCAGGGTCATCACCAACACCGACACCGACATCCAGCACTTCAGTGAAGCCGACATCAGTTTGGGATCCGAAAAGTTTTATTTGTAAAATCATTTTGTAATTATTGTATAGGGCCGACATTGAATATCTTTTGTATTGTAAGCCAACATAAGGCATATTGTTTGTAAAGGGTATATAAGTCAGTCTATTAGGTCATTTTGTTAGATGAAAAGGAAGTAGAATAGTGTGATGCGAAGGATATGTATGTAGGTCATTTGTATATGAAAGTTATATCATGCAATGATCAGTAGATGGTTTGTAAATAATTCTTGGAGGAACGGAGATACATGTAGAAGGGTTCAGAGTTTATGAACCGGTACAGAACAAAGCTTTAATTGAAACTCTTTTTGGCATTGCAGATGCATTTTGTGAGTTCACCATTATTGCTTTATCTCAGCAGAAGCTTGTAGTCAGTGAGACTCTTTTGTGTTGAGTAGTGTGCTCTAGGCAATGTGCCTTCCTGCATGTGCAGGCCCCCATGCTATGCAATATCTTTCATATGGCCAGTGAATTGATATTGTGGGTCACAAATCCTACCGTGGTTTTTCCTCTTTGAGGTTTTCCACGTATAAAATCTATGTGTTATGGTGTTCATTCATGTGGCTGGTTTATTTACTTCATGTTATATGTTTCTTCATTTACCGGTTTATATGTGTATGTTGTAATAAGGTAAAATCTTATATTACCGGCTGAACACTGCTTCACCCCCCCACCCCTCCCCCCTCTCAGTGTTCTTGGATTCCAACATCTACATCTCCTTTGCATCCTAGGTAAAATACTCTTAACCCTTCCTCTCTCTAGTTTAGCTCACATATTTTATAAAAACACATATGATTGGTAAAGTAGGGGCAAAATGTAATGTCATAAATTGCATCCTTTGCAATTCAACATCGCATATGCCTTCTCTTTAGTTAAATTTAAGACAATTATGCTCATTCAACTTAATGTTAATCAAGAACATTCCTTATTTGCCATGCATATTTGATTTCCCAATCATTAGTTTGATTTTTGTCTATAAGAATGCACCACACACTAACGTTCACATGATACTAACATTTCATAAAAATACATGATCGTACTAGCCATTGAGATGTTACACTTGCCATTTTTAGGTAGTATAATGCCTTTGCCAACCTACACTAGATCATCAAGAATTGTTTGAAATTTCTATTATGGGTCTCTGAACCTTACTTTTTCCTCCAAAACTCACTTGAAACTTCATTCATTGTTGTATTCTATATATTCTTGGCATTCTCTCATTCACAACAATACTCTTGCTTGTAGACACCATTTTATTTTCCATTTCTTCATCCATTTTTTTGCACAGTGATATGTTGCATCTTTACAACTATCATACAAAGATAATTACTATGGATTCACAGATTATTGTTGCCTCCTTGTTGCATTTGTAGGTTGTCTTCATTCTCTTGCTTAAGGAGTGGTAATCTCTGAAGTTTAATGAGCATATTGCCTTACTTTTATATTCAATAAAATATTGTTTATTTCTACTGCATGTATATTATATATCTTTGTCTTGGCTATTTGTGGAGGTGGAAACACCAAAACGGGGATTTGACTAAGACAAGCCCCTATACAATCACCCTGATAAATTTATTTGATCTTATGTGTGTAGTTGTTAGAGAGAGTCTATCAAAGTCGCACACACACAAGATTTATGATGTCACTATCATAAGACTATTAAAGTTTTTTATTATTTAGAACAAAAATGCTAGTTTGTGTATTCTAGATTTAATTCTTTATTTTCCTCTCCCCCTTTTTTACATCTTAGATTGCATCCCATGTTCTATTATTAATTCACAATCTACTAATTATACATCGACCCAACTGGCAGCAATAATCCAACCAATAAAATCTCAACTGCTTTAGCTATGGATAAATTTAGTAATGATATCAAGACTCAAATAAATATATATTTCCATTACAACACTTTGGCAAGTGCCTTGTACCAGATAATTCATTTCTTGGTACATGAGCCATTAATTCCTATTTTTACCATAAAGTCTAAAGTAAGAATATCTTATGAGAGTGTGTTGCAATTCCATTTCATTTCCACTCCTTTTCTCCTCCTCATGCAAGTGGGGTCCTTATTATCATTGTTGTTGGCCTCTTAGTGATGCTTGCAGAATAGGTCAACATGAGGACATTGTCTTAGGCTATCACATTATTTTTATTTTTCTACTTCACGCTTAGCCCTCCTAAGGGAGGCCATAGCCTACCATTAGAATTGGACAGGGGGTGACTCTAGAACCACACACTAGCCATTGTGCCTCATTCATTTCTCCCTTTTCATTTTTTGTTAATCCGACAAAACTTTTTATACCATGCTATGTTGTTTATTATCATTTTTCTTGATAGAATTTTTCCTTTGTTGTAATTACTACAAGTATTGAATTTGTCCTTCCATTGTACATATTGTGAAATTTGCGTGCCCATTAAAGAAGCCTCTCACATGAATTTGGAAAAGCTTTTTCATGATTTTTTATGGGCCTATCAAGAAGACCAAAAGAGTTTTCACTATGTTGCTTGAGAGTTTCATTGTCTTGCATGAGACTCTCATGACCTTGGGCTTCTCTCGACTCAGTCAAAAGGATTGGCTCTTTGTGTTAAATGGATTGTGCATGTTATTCTAAGATTTAGGCCTATAAATTCTCCCCAGGCATTGCATCTACTCTGGTTTCCTAGCTAATCAACCTACTTGAAAGGGGATTGGTTTTCAAACTCTTTCGGTCATGAAATAAGTGATTTACATCGAGGGCACTTTTGTTTCCAAAAGCATTTAGTGTGCTTGGGAAGCCATTAATCCCTAGCTTTGGTGAGCTAGTTTTGGCTTTCAAGATGGATTATCTTTTAACTAGCTCACAAACTTTGGTGGTCTCTACTTATTCAAATTCAAGGAATTCCTCTACCTTGTTTGTCTTGGGTTCATGCCTTGTGATTTCACAAAAAGGGAATATGTACTCCATGTGACTTATTTTCTAGAGCCATAATGAAACTTTCATTATGGGAAGATTTGAAAACCTAATACTGGCTCTCTCAGCTAGATCAAGAGACATTCTTGACATTCTTATTTTGGCCCTTCCTCTACATTTACTTCACAAAATTGGTATTCACTTAGTCAAAACGTGGTAGAAAGATTGATGGTGGTCTCCCAACAATGCTTTCTACAACTATTAGCCGCATTTGGGGTACCATTGGCTCTCTTTGCACCTTCCTATGGTGTTTGCTTTGAACTTACAATGATATTTGTAGCCACCTTTGTCAGTTTCACAATGATAGTTTCACAACACCTGGTTGAACGTTATAAAGCCTAAGCTTGCCCATTTTGCTTGGTGTATAATTTTCCAAGGCTTTCCTATGGGCTCTTGGATTTGACAATGAGTTTTCTAAATCCTCCTTGTCCATTTGTGGCCAACCTAAGTCCTTCAAACATCTCTTCTAATTTTGTGACCATGCTTAGCGATTGTGGAGTTAGATTCATAACTTTTTTCACCCCTTTTAGCCAAAACCTTTTTCTTGGCATATGACCCTACAGGGGGATTGGTCTTTTACCCCTTTCAAATATACCCAAACTTGGCATGCTTTCAAGGTGAAAATTCTATTTTCTTTATGAAAATATAGAAATGATGTTATTTTTATCACAACTCTATTGATACTTCTATTTCACATTTCACTAAAGCCTCTACTTGTAATAATGTTATCCTCTAGATTCAAGTTCAGACCAACAAAGTGGCATTGGAGGTGGCTCACCTCCAGGAGTTACTAGAACACTAGGGTAATGCCCCTTGCACTATGGCCAGGGTCCCCTAAGATAACTCAACTTCTCATGACCAATCTTGTCCACATGGAAATGTGGCTAGGGCTTTCTAGCTTGATATTTCCAATCCTCCAGGTCTTAGACCTCTCACTATCACTCATACGGTAAATGTGACTCAACTTGGTGGTGTCGTGCCTCACCCCTTTTCAGAGGTTTTACCTCTAGCTGGCCCTCGAGTGGAGTGGGGTTGTCTACTAGTGGTTGCAGCGATTGGCCATTAACTGATAGTTGTGGTGGTTGGTTAGACTCCTCAGAGTGGTTCCCTCATATGGCCCTAACAATTTAATCAACTAGGAATGAAGATAAAGAAAGGAGGGAGAAGTTAAGATAGAAGAGGGGTGGTCTATTGTTGATGTCACCCTGAACCCCACTGATTTATGTGGTAAATGGGATGATCAAGACCCCCCCTCTGCTTCCCATTGGTGTTTCTCTTGCTGTTTAAAGGAATTTATTTTTATTTATTTTATCTTTCTTTCTAAGAATTGCTCGTGTGATTCTACAGAGTGACCTTGTGTCCTCCTATATTTTTTTTGTGAATATGTGTATATATCTTAAATTAATAGAAACTGACCCATGTATTCATAAAAAAAAATATGCATGCCCTAATAGTCTGGATTTATTTATTTTCCTATTGGTGGTATATATTTGTTTTTACATATATATAACAAAAACAGTAAGCAACTCAACTTATCCCTTATATATATGAATAGTAATAAGTTTAAATCATTGCTTAGGTAAATATATATTATAGTGTTTTTATTATAATATTTTTAATAAGTTAATTGTACATGGAGCTGTAAATGTTGCAGATTGATGTCTAACATATTTTGATACAAGAATTTATCGGTTGGGTCCAAACAACACACACTAAGCATTGACGTGTGTGTTGTCTCATGTGACACCCCTTTTAATTCCATTTCCATTCAGATAACTTCTTCATGCTTCGTGAAAGTTTTTTGATGCAAGACAACACATAAAGGTCAATTTATTTGTGAATGTTGTTTAAACCCAACCAATATAATATGGTGTTTCACCAAGTATGAGGAAGAAAATTTACTATTATTTATTTATTTTTGATCGGTAATTGGCCGAAGCCTGAATAGCTTTTGACTGGAGCTATGGACCAGTGGGGACACAGTAGGGGGCCCCATCCCCATTACATATCTTTGGATTATTATTATTATGTTTGATTAGATTGACCCCAAGACCTTCCCCATCCTATAGAAGGCCAAGAGTCACAACTTAGAATTCCACTTCAGATGTCCCTATTGGGAATTGAACTTGGGTCTCCACAGTAAGAACCCAGTGTTTTAACCAGTTAAGCTCAACCCCTTGGACGAAAATTTACTATTATTAATATATCATTAATTATTATTTATATTATCATTATATAAATATAATAATAATATTATACATTATTAATAATTAATATTTTTAAAATATATTTATTTAGTATTAATGATAACATATTACTAATTAAAAATATTATTAAATGATTATTACATAATAATTATTACTAATATTAATATATTTTTTTGAATAAAAGGGGTAAAAACTTTATCGAAACTCAAGCACAAGAATTACAAAGAGAGCCAGAGCCTCGAGGCCCCATAAAAGAGCCACCAAATCAGCCCCAACTTATCCACCTACATATCCCTCCATGTCCTCAGTAAAAATCTTCTACAAGTCCTAATAGTAATCCCCAGAGAGATGCTCCCAACCTTCAACTTTCCAATCACTATCATGTTCTGAGGTCCACTTGGCCAAACAATCAGCTGCTCTATTCCATTCTTGAGGGATGTGGATGAAAGACACCTACTCCATTAAAGAGCTAATTTGGAGAATCTATTGAACAATCCCTGCCAACTGCCACTGAATCCCACTCACCTTCTGCTCGTTCAACAAGTTAAAAATAATTTGTGAATTTGATTTGCAAATCACATTCCTTCGACCCAACTCCCAAGCCCGCTCTAGGGCATCGAGAATTACAAATCCCTCCATAAAGTTATTAGACGGCCACCCTTTATGCACCGAAAAGAGGAAAACTACCCCCCTGCTATTCCTGCCAACACCTCCAACTCCAGTCGGGCCTGGGTTCCCCCTAGATGAGCCATCAGTGTTAATCTTGATAATCCCTTCCAGAGGGGGTATCCACCTTCCCACCCTTTGCACCTTCTTCATAACCGGTCTACCTCTCCTGACACAAGCTGAGACTGGAGACAACTCCTACAACCCAAACCTACTCACAATATCTGCCTCATCTCTACTTAGCAAAAAATTCACCTCACATTTAGCTTCCACTGTCTCCCAGATCATATCAATGATCCTATTCCAAAATTGTTGAATAAACAATCTGACCTCACAAAAGATCCTCTTGTTCCTCTTGAGCCAAATCTGCCCCAGAATGAAGATGGGCCCGGTATACCAAATAGTCTGGAGGAAGGAGCACAAGATAGGAGGTCTGCCCAAACTACTCTAGAACTCTACCAGAGAATCCCTGTGGACACAAGGATGCTTCCACACCCCCCACCAATAATGCCAAATAAGCAAAGAGAAAGGGCATATGAAGAATAGGTGTGAGGAATCTTCCTCCCCATTACCACATAAAACACAGATAGAGGGCCCCAAGAATCCCTGCTTGCGGATTTTGTCCCAAGTTAGACATCTATTCAAAGCCAAAGTCCAAGTGAAGAAGTTACACTTTGGCCAAGAAACACCATTCCACACCTGTTTCCACTAGTTAACCTCTCTTCCCTCAAGTCTCCAGTTCAACAATTCCTAGTATCCACTAGCCACAGTAAAAACGCCCTTAGGATTTGGAGATCAAGCAAGCCCATCCCTACCCTTGAGGGAGCTACAGTGTTTACTCGCCAAAATGCCATGCAACTCAACACACTCTTCATCCATCCCTGCAACCGGCCACTCATTAGGAGCCTTCCACCGCTCCAATTCCAGCTGACCACACCTATAAATAGCCTTAAAGTCACTCACCCTTGACCATCCCACCTCCAAAAACCTCTGGCATAGATTCCCAAGGTTAGGAAACTAATCAAGGATGGGAGGATAACCATCCCAAGAGTCATTCCTGAAAAGGACCTCTTCCCCCTTCTGCAAATCCAAAATATCCTAGCCTTAATGAGTGAAGCCCCCCACTTGAGAGTATACCAGATTGATGAACCCTTTCCCACAAGCGGATATCTAAGGATTTCCTCCATCGTGATCCTCTGCATATATTTGTTGGCCAAAATCCTAGCCCAGCCTCGATCCTGCTCTACACACCACCTCTAGTACAATTTAGCCGCCAACACTTCCCCAAAAAGAATAGACTGCCTTAAACCAAGCCCCCCTGACTAATTTGGGCTACACCAGGTCCCAATTGACCAGACTCCATTTGGAAGAGGAAAGATTGCCTGCCCATAAGAATTGCTTAGCCAGAGAATCCAAACCCTTTAAGAACCACTTAGGAGTCACATGAAGCATACACCGATAGATCGGAAGAGCCTGAACCACCGACTAAATCAGTTGAACCCTCCCAGAAAAGGATAGCCATCTATGAGTCCAGTGTTCAACCTTCGTGCGAAATTTATCTAAGATACCCTTTCCAGGACTCCCTAGGAGGGTTGCCAAGAGAAATAGGGATACCCAAATAAATCAAGGGCAAGGAGCCAACTTGGACTCTCAAGATAAGAGCAATCCTCCTTTGAAAAATGTTAGGAGTGTTGAAAAAGAGGATAGAAGATTTATCCTTATTGATCAACTGGCCCAAGGCCGCAAGATAAACATCCAAGCCCTTACGCAGATTAGTAGCTTCTCTGACCTAAGCAAGCCCCATAAGGGCCGTGTCATCCACAAACTGCAGATGGGACTGTGGTTGCAAGTCATTACCCCATTTCCAATACTAAATAATACCCAGGCCCACATTATACTTAATCAGCCTCCCCAGACCCTCATCCAGAAGAATGAATAAATAAGGGGAGAGGTGGTCCCCCTAGCGGAGACCCCTAGAAGCACCAAACAACTCAGTATGGTCACCATTGATAAGCACAGAAAAAGAAGTAGACGTAACACAACTCATAACCCATTGGACCCACTCATCAACAAAACCAAAAGCCCTGAGGATCTTCTGAAGGAAGGACCACCGAACTCTATCTGTAATGTCATAAATTGTATGCACTTGCTAAAGCAGTACAATTTAACACCTAGTTTAGCACCCGCCTTGGCGCAGTTGCATTTTGCATTGCATTTCCCCTTTAGCACTTAATTAATCAAATTAATTAGGTCTAAAGGTTCTATTTCATCATTTTCCACATCATAAAGTCGGGCCCTTTCATTAAAGCGTGCCCCTTTCATTTTATTCTTCCAATACACTACTTAATCAAAAACCCTAATTAGGCCCTATTCTGAGCTTGGGGGCTTGATTTCGGGGGTCAAAACATCTCGAAATCACCTGTAACTTTGGGATTCTCTCTAAAATCATCATATCTGACGGCCCTGAAAATTTGGTGAAAAGTTGTCGAGACCGTGGCACTCGGAGTGCACACGGTCCCGGACATTTTTCCTGAAATTTTAGGAGTGCGATCCAATCATAAAATAAAGCTTAACCCCAAGAAATTGGCGGGATATTCAATCTCTAGGTCGGCCAAAAGACGAAATTACGACCTAGGGTTTCATACATAAGAGCTCTCTTTTCTCATTTGAGGGGATCGGAATTTTGTTTTCAGGAACCTCATATGCAGCGAAAGAGCAGATCTTGGAAGACTTCAACAACATTCAACATCCCTCTATCAAGCATTTATCAATTCCATTCATCCATTTAGGGCTTGGAAGACATTGGAGAACAATAGGAGATTACCGACTGAAGATTGGCTTGTACTCCTCCCTTGAGGGTTGGGTATGATTTCATATTGTTTTCATATCTTTGCATAAGCTTCAATATCTCATTTATCCATGCTTTAGATCACTTTGCATCTTGATTTAGAGCATTTACATTATCATTTACAAGCAATTAGGGTTTACTTTCTAGGTTGCTCTAGTTTGCTTACTTGCATTTTAGATCTTGCACACACACAAGGTCTGCACACACATTACTTTTACAATACAACTTGGCTATTCGTGTAGGTGGAAATCACCAAAGTGGGGGTTTGACTAAGGCAAAACCCTATATAGCCGCCCAAACACCTTTTTTAGATATAAGTGCAGGTTTCGAGACACGGACGACGCCGCAGGTTGCAGATCCGGAAGAAGCAGGTCGAGACAACACCCCACACCAAATTGCAGAGCAGGATACCAGGACAGGGGCGTGGGGCGCCCTGGTCCTGTCAGGACAGGGGTGCTAGGTGCCCTGGTCCCTGGGACAAAGGTGCTGGGTGCCCTGGTCCTCCTGACAGACAGCATTTCAGACAGTTTCCAGAGTGCAAAATAGCAGTTTCAGGTGCAGAATCAGGACAGTGGCGCCCGCACCCCCGTCCTGAACATTTCCACTCAGATTTTGACTCTGGGTACGCATTTGCATTCTTGTCTTATCTTTGTATTTACAGCTTTCCATTGTTTAAGTTCAATTCTGCAATCTTGTTATTAGTTCATACTTGCATTCTAGGGTTAGGAATTGAACTTGCATAATCTTACCTTTCAATTCAACAAAGGAATAGAAATCCTAATAGGTAGCCCGTGGCTCTCTCTTTCACAAAAAGAAGTAGCCAATTGTGTGATACCTCTAGGCTCTTTCGTATTCCGTAATGTGTGACAAAAGGTAGGATTAGGGCATGATAACCTAGTCTCGCTTTTTCCCCCACACATTTTGGTGAACCCGACGTGAATCTATCATTGCTTCTTCTTGCATTGCATTTGTTAGATCTAGATCTAGATTTAGTGTGTTTTCATTTCATTTTCATTAAAAAAAAAAAAAAAGAATTAAAAAGAAAAAAAAAAAAGAAAAAAAAAGAGTGTGTTTCTTTGCATTGTGTGTTTAAATTTCATGCAATTTTTTATTTCAAAATGTCCGACTTTTATTTGCAAGATGTTCATGCTTATGATGATTATTATGAGTATAGCCAAGATGAATTAGATGAAGCTTTAGATGAGTTTTTGAACCCTAAAGATGCCAAACCTTCATTTTACCAAAAACTCATAAACCTTGTTACTATGCCATTTCGTTGTGATGAGAAAGATAAGTTGAATGAATCCTCTCAAGGGTACATTCCTATCAACTCTTCCACTAAATCTAGTAACATGGTTGTTTTCAACAATCCCCTCTATGAGGAGATGTCTCCTTTTGAATCAAAAGATAAACCTTTTAATAGATATGATCATGCTTTGTTGGATGACGCTCTTGATGACTTTGTGGCTTTATCGAAATCTCTAAACAAAAACAAAACCTCTAAATTGGTTAACATGATAAACTTGAATGAGCATAAAAAGCCTCTCTTTGAAGTCCAAGGTGCTTATCCTTCTCCCACCTTTCAAGTTCCTAAATCACCTCTCCTTACTGTCCAAGGAGGGTATGATCATGATTCCTTTCGTACTCCGAATAAACTAATCATCACTGTGCAAGGAAGAAAACCTATAAGTCCTTATAGTTATGCCAAGCAAATAACTAGAGAGAGTTATCATGTGGTTGCCCATACTTATCATACCAGAAATAATAGGCAGCCTAGTCCTCCTCCTGTTATTCCAGTTTCTCTTTTGAATCCTCAACCAATTCTTCCGCAAGCTCCACGTATTTCACAAGTTCTTAGTAAGGAATATGATCTCATAGAGAAACTTAAGGTTACCCCTACTAAGATATCCCTTTGGGATTTGATTCAAACTTCTTCCGCTCATCATGGAATGTTACAAGATGCCTTGAAAGATTTGAATGTTCCTCCACCGAATACATCTAGTAATATAGCATCTTTGGTTAACTCTGTGATGAATCCTAAAGCTCAAATTGTGTTTACCCAAGATGAGTTGCCTACTAGTGAAATACAACATCAATATGATCCCTTGATGATTGTGGTTATCATGAAAGACACTACTATAAGACGAACACTAGTAGATAATGGCTCTGGTCTCAATGTGTGTAGCATTAATCTTTTGCATAAGATGAATGTGGATACATCTCTAATTGAGCCTGACTCTCGTCCTATTCGAGGCTTTGATAATGTGGCTAAAACTTCATTAGGTACTATCACCTTACCCATCACAGTGGGGCCTGTAACTTTGCCTACACCTATCCATGTTATGTCGGGAAATCTAACATACAACTTGCTACTAGGGAGACCTTGGATTCACAGTATGCAAGCTGTCCCCTCTACATTGCATAGACAAGTTAAATTTATTTATAACAATAAGACATATACCTTGATAGGTGATACCAATTTTCAAGCTTGTTTGCAAACATCTACTTCCAAAGGGGGTGCCTCTAAGCCGCCCTCGTCTAGTGATGACTCTTTAAACAAGATACCTATCGATGAGTCCTCGCTCTCTGATGATCAAAATTCTTTGGATAAGTCTGGGGCTCTTGAAGAAGACTCTTCTTGACTTGAAACTACACATAAGAAGGATTTTGATCCTGAAGAGATTCTCGCAAACGATGATTGGGGATCCCTTGATTTTAATCCCACCTTTGTAGGTGAATATAAGGTTCCTTCTAGAGAGCTTAAAGCTGAAAAGAAGGAAGAAGCTAAAAATCAATCAACACTACCTGAACCTATGAGTAATAACTTTGTGGTCGCTTCTCAAACTTCTTCTCCCCGCACCTCTAATTCTGAAGAGTTTGATTCTTTGTCTTATGAAAGACCACCTTCTCTGTCTGAAATGGCTGATCGTTATGGTCGTGGTTTTCGCATTTTTTCTAAGCATGGGTATCATGGAAATGGTTGTGGCGCTCACGAACAAGGAATAAAGGTTCCTCTAGAGAATAATCTTCACAACCATGCCTTTGGACTTGGCTATAATCCCTGTAAGCGCACTAAAGCTTCTAGAAGACCCTATATTAGTGTTAATTCTATTTCTACCTCTCTGTCAATGCAACACCCCGAGGACATTGATGAGGATCCTTCGTGTGCTTGTGCTTTTGATGTTTTCCCTACCGATGATGCTTTAGCTGAATTTTTAGGAGCATATGATACTCTTCCTCGTTATCATCACAATAGGGGACTCCCTTATTGTTTGAACACTGAAGCTTATTTTGGAAAAGAGACGGATAACGATGAGATTGTGAAAGAATTCCCTCAGCTAAAGGATACTCCTCAACAAAGTAATCTTCTCATAAGTGACACCACTAATGTTAAGATGGATCCTGGCAATGAAGAAAAAGTTATTAAAATTGGAAAATGTTTGGATGAAGAGGAATAAAAACAATATGAAGATTTATTGCATGAATTCCCCGAGATCTTTGCTTGGACATACTCTGACATGCCTAGTATAGATCCTAAGATTGTTACTCATAATATTGTCTTAGTCCCAGATGCTAAGCCCGTGAAACAAAAGATTCGAAAAATGAATCCTAAGGTGGCTCTGCTTGTTAAGGCTGAGATTGAAAAGTTATTGGAGGCTGGATTTATCCGCCCTATTGATTATTCCCCATGGATTTCAAATATCGTCGCTGTGGCTAAACCAGATAATAAAATAAGAATGTGTACCGATTTTCGAGATTTAAATAAGGCTTCTTTAAAAGATGATTTCCCTCTTCCGAACATTGACATGATAGTTGATTCTACGGCAGGACATGCCTTATTATCCTTCATGGATGGTTTTTCAGGATACAATCAAATTTTCATTAACCCTCAAGATCAATTCAAAACTGCTTTCACCACTCCTTGGGGTACATTTTGTTGGATAATGAAGCCTTTTGGACTTAAAAACGCCGGTGCAACTTATCAACGAGCGATGACCCTTATCTTTCACGATTACATGCATAAGATTCTAGAAGACTATGTTGATGATGTTCTTCACATAGATCATATTAAGATCCTTCGTCAAATCTTTGAAAGGATTCGTAAATATCACATGCGCTTGAATCCCCGAAAATGTGTTTTTGGTGTTGATAGTGGAAAACTATTAGGATTCATAGTTTTGCATCGTGGGATTGAGGTGGATACTAAGAAAATAGATGCTATTGTCAACATGCCACCTCCTAGAAATGTGTCTCAACTCAAAAGCTTACAAGAAAAAATTCAAGCTATTCGTAGGTTTGTATCTCAACTTGCGGATCGTACTTTTCCTTTCACTCAACTTCTCAAAAAGAATATCACTTTTCAATGGAATGAGTATTGTCAGCAAGCATTTGAAGATTTAAAAATGTATTTGGCTAATCCTCCTATCCTTCGACCGGCTGAACCTTCTAAACCCTTCTTTATACGGCTGCATCCTCTCATGCTCTTGCAACATTATTGGCACAACATGATAAAGATGGTAAGGAGTGTCCGGTTCATTATATAAGTCGTACCTTACTCGATTATGAGACCCGATATTCTGCGATAGAAAGACAATGCTTGGCCTTGGTGTTTGCGACTCAGAAATTGAGACATTATCTCTTAAACTCAGAAGTCCACGTCATGGTAAAGTTTGATCCGTTGAAGCATCTTTTCTCTAAAACTGATTTATCAGGACGCCTAGCTAAGTGGGTTATGATGTTAACTAAATTTGACCTTAAATTTGTTTCACAAAGAGCAATTAAAGGGCAAGCGTTGACCGATCACTTAGCTGAGGCCCCTTCACCTTTCTCCTTCCCTAACCCTGAGTCTTTTCCTGACGACTTCATTCTTTGTACAGAGAAAGATGAAACTTGGGAGTTATATTTTGATGGCTCTAAGTGTCGTACGGGATTGGGGGCAGGTGTTGTTCTGATTTCTCCTACAAAGAACTCCATTCCCTTATCTTATCGTCTCAATTTCTTATGTACCAATAACATTGCTGAGTATGAGGCTCTTATAGCAGGAATAAAGGCAGCCTTAGCTTTGAATATAAAACACATACATATTTTTGGAGATTCTCAACTAATTATAAGACAAGTAACAGGACTGTATCAAGCAAAACAAGACAAGTTATCACAATATAAAGACCTTGCTATCTCTTTGTTACAAAAATTTGATTCTTACACCATAGAACCTGTTCCTCGAAAAGATAATCGACATGCGGATGCAATGGCATGTGTGGCTTCTCTTATATCTTTAGAGGACCCTGTGGTTGATCTTAAATTTGTTATTCACAACCTTATTTCTCCAGCTATTGTAGATGATTCCAGCCTGGTGACATGTTGTGACTTCGTAGACTCAGATGAATGGTACTCGCATATCGTAAGATACTTGACTGATGGTACCTTTCCTGATTCCGCCAATAGGAACACCAGGGCTAGAGTTCGCAAGTTGTCTGCTAGGTATATCATTCTTTCTAATGTTCTTTACCGAAGGGGTTATAACGGTCTTCTCCTTCGCTGTCTTAACAAATCAGAAATCCCTATTGCTCTTGAAGAGGCGCATTCAGGTGCCTGTGGGGGGCATTTTGGAGGTAAATCCTTGGTTCAAAGATTACTTTGAATGGGATATTATTGGCAAACTATGCAGCAGGATTCTTTTTCATTTGTTAAGAAATGTCATCAATGTCAACAACACAATAATTTGATTCATGCTCCTGCCCAAGAACTTCGTTCTCAGGTAGCTTCTTGGCCTTTCTCTGCATGGGGGTTGGATCTCATCGGTAAAATATCTCCTCCTTCGTCTCAAGGACATGTTTTCATTATAACCGCAACAGATTACTTCACAAAGTGGTAGAAGTTGTTCCTCTTCGCTCCACTACAGCTGAAGTGATTTGTCGATTTCTTCTAGAAAACATTATTTCTCAATTTGGGATACCTTCCACTATAATCTCTGATAATGGGACATCATTTAAGAATAAAGATGTGAAGCAATTCCTTGAGAAATATCATATCAAACATCAATTTTCTACACCATACTATCCTCAATCAAATGGTCAAGCCGAATCATCCAATAAAATAATCGAACAAATTCTTCGCAAAACCGTGAATAAGCATAGTAAGGATTGGAGTACCCAGCTAATCTATGCTCTTTGGGCCTACCGAACGAGTGTACGAATTGCCACGGGAACTACTCCTTATAATCTTGTTTATGGTGCTGATGCTATTATGCCTTTAGAATTAGAGATTCCATCACTTAGAGTTTCTCTCAAAGGTATAATAGATGATGACTCCTATAGAGAACAAAGACTCCAACAGCTTGAGATGCTTGATGAACAGCGTATAAATGCTCTTGAGCATATTCAAGCGTATCACAAAACTCTACAACGAAACTATAATGATAAGGTTATTCAACGTTCCTTCTCAGTGGGTGACTTAGTGCTCTATGAGAATCAGTGCAATGTGAATGCCTTACCTGAAGAAAAGGGAAAATTCAGTCCTAATTGGCTTGGACCGTATATCGTTATTGAAGATTATGGATCAGGTGCTTACAAAATAGCGGATGTAGACGGTATGCCTCTTAAAGACCCTATAAACGCTATGCACTTGCGTAGATACTATGCTTAATTCCTCATTCCTTATCATTTATCTATTTCCTTTCTCACTTTTTCAAAATTGGATAATATGTTAACATATCTTTGTTAGAGCAAATAGAATTAAATGATTTCTTGTTTAATCTATATTGCTTCGTTCCTGACAAGCATGTTTCTTTACTTTATGGTTTGTCTTGAATTCATTTATGTAAATTGAAAAAGATTTACATTTTCATTATGTTGACATATTATACAATGTTTTTATGTGTTAAGTTGAATCATGTCATGTTTTGTTTAAATTCAAATTAAATCACATTGGTTATATGATTCGTAGGCTTAACACATACTTTCTTCCTTATCATCAATGTAGTACTTGATTAAATATTTTAATTAAGTCACACATGTATCAATTTAATCATGGCGCATTGAGAAATCAATCACATGGAAATTAAATTCAGAACATACATGTACATCTACCAAATGTCTTAACTTTAATCACAATACACATTGTTTAGGCATTAAAGATAACACATTTGAGACAAAGAAGCATGTATATATATATGTGTGGATCAATATACAAAGGTAGGTCACTACACATCCAAAATGTGACCTACCCTACATCATAAAATCATCTCCTATCCCTAGGGCTGGTGGCTGGAGAGTGATGACTAGATGCTCCCTCCTGATCCGGCCGTGCAGGTGGACCCATGGGGGTATACCGTGATATAGATCGTGAATGGCTCCGAGAGGAACTCCTACGATCCCTATCCATAAGGATAGCGCGATATGAGGTAGCCTCGGCTTGAGCTGCTGCTAGATCACGCTGTGCTCGCTAAAGGTCCTCTGATAGAGCCCGCTCTCTCTCCCTCCATATCTCTACTTGTACTCGAAATGGGGAAAACAAATCATCATGCCGACCCGCGTTCCCTTGAGGTCTATAAGCAACCTGTGAGGAACTAGGGATCTGCACTGTCGTAGAGATATCTGTCACTGCTTGCTAGATCAAGGAGCGCCACTCCTGCACATTAGCTGTAGCAGTAGAACAAATTTTGTGTCAGTACCATTTTATATCATCAAAACATTAATCAATCAATATAAACCTACTATACCTGGATCTCCCTCATGCCAGTAGGGATCGTGATATGGTAGCATCTGTGACTGGGAACTACTAGGCTCCCCATGCTCGAACGATCTGTGCGCGATAGGTGCAGGTCTTCGTAGCGCCTCGTGTTCCCCCTTTTGGGGAATAATGGGAGGATCTAAGGCTACAGTATCATCCCCTGAATGGTGAGGAGCTGCATCTGACTCCCCCTCATCATCTCTATCCTCATCCTCCTCGTCATCCTCATCCTCATTTGCATCCTCATTCTCCTCATCATCATCTCTCTCCTCCTCCTCCTTGGCACTAGGCTGATCTCCTATAGGCGGATCAGGACCTCTTGCCTCCTCATGACCCTCTCCCTCCTCTGGCTCCTCTGATCTGGATCCCTGATCCTCATCTCGATCTCCATGCCTCCATGGACCTAGATGGCCTGTCGGGTGATCTGGTGGAAAGATAGGCCCTGGGTATGATCTCACAAACCAGGAATGATACCTACGTTGTGCCCCGGGGTCTGCAGCATAATCAGTGACCACATCCTGATCGGACCCCTCTATATCTGTGATCTCGATATCATCTATCGTCGGTCTCGCTACTGCTCTGGGTCTAGGAAGGACTCGCGAGTGTCGAGTGTAGATGGGCACATCGGCTGGGACACACTGCTGTAGCCCGAACTGCCTCCGTACTCGGTCGAAGTAGAATGGGACTATGATGTGTGGATATCATCCTCTCAGTAGGCGGTTCCTCTGTAAGCATGCTAACTGTCTCTCCATCCCATCCCATCTATGCATCCGCAGATATGGTCTCCACACGGTCACCTCGACTGTCAATCTGTCAACTATCACTCTCCAATACAATAGATCTCCAAATCTCCACTCATTGGTAAGTGGATAAGAAAATACCCTAGGTCACTTGCTAGCCATACTCATCGGATAGCCGACAGGCCTGGTGCATGTAAAGTGCTCAAATATCCACACCTGCAGAAGTGTGCATGTCATCAAGCTGCAACCCTGTCCAAAAACATATTCCTCGAGGTCGTGATAGAGATGTGCAAGCATACTCCGACCCCAAGTATATACTCTCTTGTGTCTCTCCATAGCCCTGATACACCACGTGAGACCCCCATGCATGTGTGTACCTCACCCATTAGGGCAGATAGCTAGTGCAATGATGGCTATCATAAGACGTCTCATGAGGGGCACCTCTCCTGTAGGATGTAAGAGCCAGCTGACCATGATACGACCTCTCATCTCGCTCAGCATGACTCTCCCTATGCAATATACCTGCTCCCTCTGATGATCCTCTATTGACCGATCGGTCGCATATGTCACGGTAGCTCCTCTGATTGGTAGGCGAAGAATGCGGTACACATCCTCAAGTGTCACCGTCATCTCCCCTACTGGAAGCTGGAACGTGCATGTGTCAGGATCCCACCATTCCATGAATGCCATCAGCATCGCGGGATGAAATCGGATGGCCGACATAAGAATCATAGACCACAAACCTACTATCGACAATGTGTCTCTCTCTGCCTGAGTGAGTCGGGGAATCTGATCTCGCAAACTGCGAAGAATCTGTCCCGCCGTGTGCTCTCTCATATACGGGAGACCCTACATCACAAAAACATAACTATAATCAGTACTCAATCATCAAAAATCATTCATGCAAAACTGTCGAACATCGTATGCTAACCTTGGCATCTCTCGCCAAGTCCTGATTGGGGCCATGGTGCCTTGTCAGGGACCATGGCGCCCTGTCAGGGACCATGGCGCCCTGTCAGGGACCATGGCGCCCTGAGGGGACCATGGCGCCCTGAGGGGACCATGGCACCCTGTGTGGGACCCACGGTCGGGTTCCAGGGCCCGCAAACGATCACAGAAAGTCAAATGCAGCAAAAATCAAAAGTCAACGTTCAGTCAACTCAGCTCGTCCAGTGGCTCGTCGTCGATCATGGCCTGTCGCATGATCTCAATCCTCGTGGGATGCTCCGGTCGTCATGAAGGCATGATGATGGCTATGTGGGCTCTGCTGCAATGAACAATACTCAGAATCAACAAAGTGACAAATGCAAATGTCTCTTTCAAGGTATATACGTTCATTCCTTTACATTTACTTTCAAAACCCTAATTTTCCTCTTTCACTCATTTCATCATAACTTGAGTTTAGGAGATGCGATTTTCGAACCGTTTGTTGCGTAGGAATTGTATTTTCGTTCCCCTACTCTCGGGATGTTCCAAAAAGTGCTCTGATGAAGCCTTTTCAGTGAACATCCCTCATCAATACTCTCTTACACAATTTGTCGTAAGTAAACATGCTACCCTGTTTCACCTCCCTAATAAGCAAGTCGAAACAGGGGGGGGCATATAGCTACTCGCAAATTTCATCACCTTCCTTAGTAAGCATTAGGTGATTTTGTGATCTAACGTGTGTTTTGTAGGGTGCGGTTCCTAACTGTGTACTGCAGATACCGTTGGGGGCTTCGTCCGACAACTTATGGATATATCCTTTTTCAAATGATGTTTACTTTTTGTACTTTAGCTTGCATATGCACGTAGTACTCATATGACCACTAAAGTGGGGGCTAAATGTAACGTCATAAATTGTACGCACTTGCTAAAGCAGTACAATTTAACACCTAGTTTAGCACCCCCCTTGGCGCAGTTGCATTTTGCATTGCATTTCCCCTTTAGCACTTAATTAATCAAATTAATTAGGTCTAAAGGTTCTATTTCATCATTTTCCACATCATAAAGTCGAGCCCTTTCATTAAAGCGTGCCCCTTTCATTTTATTCTTCCAATACACTACTTAATCAAAAACCCTAATTAGGCCCTATTCTGAGCTTGGGGGCTTGATTTCGGGGGTCAAAACATCTCGAAATCACCTGTAACTTCGGGATTCTCTCTAAAATCATCATATTTGACAGCTCTGAAAATTTGGTGAAAAGTTGTCGGGACCGTGGCGCCGGGAGTGCACACGGTCCTGGACATTTTTCCCTAAATTTTAGGAGCGCGATCCAATCATAAAATAAAGCTTAACCCCAAGAAATTGGCAGGATATTCAATCTCTAGGTCGGCCAAAAGACGAAATTACGACCTAGGGTTTCATACATAAGAGCTCTCTTTTCTCATTTGAGGGGATCAGAATTTTGTTTTCAGGAACCTCATATGCAGCGAAAGAGAAGATCTTGGAAGACTTCAACAACATTCAACATCCCTCTATCAAGCATTTATCAATTCCATTCATCCATTTAGGGCTTGGAAGACATTGGAGAACAATAGGAGATTACCGACTGAAGATTGGCTTGTACTCCTCCCTTGAGGGTTGGGTATGATTTCATATTGTTTTCATGTCTTTGCATAAGCTTCAATATCTCATTTATCCATGCTTTAGATCACTTTGCATCTTGATTTAGAGCATTTACATTATCATTTACAAGCAATTAGCGTTTACTTTCTAGGTTGCTCTAGTTTGCTTACTTGCATTTTAGATCTTGCACACACACAAGGTCTGCACACACATTACTTTTACAATACAACTTGGCTATTCGTGGAGGTGGAAATCACCGAAGCAGGGGTTTGACTAAGGCAAAACCCTATATAGCCACCCAAACACCTTTTTTAGATATAAGTGCAGGTTTCGAGACACGGACGATGCCGCAGGTTGCAGATCCAGAAGAAGCAGGTCAAGACAGTACCCCACACCAAATTGCAGAGCAGGATACCAGGACAGGGGCGTGGGGCACCCTGGTCCTGTCAGGACAGGGGTGCTAGGTGCCCTAGTCCCTAGGACAGAGGCGCTGGGTGCCCTGGTCCCTAGGACAGAGGCGCTGGGCGCCCTAGTCCTCCTGACAGACAACATTTCAAACAGTTTCCAGAGTGCAAAACAGCAGTTTCAGGTGCAGTTTCAGGTGCAGAATCAGGACAGTGGCACCCGCGCCCCCGTCCTGAACATTTCCACTCAGATTTTGACTCCGGGTATGCATTTGCATTCTTGTCTTATCTTTGTATTTACAACTTTCCATTGTTTAAGTTCAATTCTGCAATCTTGTTATTAGTTCATACTTGCATTCTAGGGTTAGGAATTGAACTTGCATAATCTTACCTTTCAATTACAACAAAGGAATAGAAATCCTAATAGGTAGCCCATGGCTCTCTCTTTCACAAAAAGAAGTAGCCAATTGTGTGATACCTCTAGGCTCTTTCGTATTCCGTAATGTGTGACAAAAGGTAGGATTAGGGCATGATAACCTAGTCTCGCTTTTTCCCCCACACACTATCATATGCCTTATCCATATCCAGCTTGATAAACATAGATTTTTCCTTGGATGACACCATAGAATGAATGGTCTCCATAGCTATGACCACACCATCCAAAATTTTGTGCCCTTCCACAAATCCACTCTGCTCCTCAGAGATAACATCCCCTAGGCACTTCTTCAATCTATCCGCTATCAGCTTAGAGATGATCTTATAAATTACATTGCAGAGAGAGATAGGGCAGAACTGGCCTAACCGGTCGACCCCATCACACTTGGGGATTAGAGTAATGAAAGTCGCATTCAACGCCTGAAGAATCTTCTTATTCATTTGGGACTCTTGGACTGCTTCCAATAAATCCAATTTGATAATATCCCATAACTCTTGAAAGAATTCAACCGGGAACCCATCCGGTCTAGGAGTTTTACCTTTCCTCATGTGAAAGACAATCCTTTCAAGATCTTCCAACAAAGTAGGACACAAAAGCTGCTCATTCATCTCCCTTGTGACAAGAGAAGGAATGCAAGCAAGAACCTGATTCTCCGCCACTGTTTCCCCCTGGGAATCTTCCCTGAAGAGGGCCTGGAAAAACTGAAGTGACTCTCTGGAAATATCCTGCAAGGAAAGGCACTACTCACCTCTATCGTTAACCAGAATAGGGATGGAATTTCCACGTCTTCTTGCTTTCATAGAGTTGAAGAAGAAAGCAATGTTCTTGTCCCCCTCCTTCAGCCAATCAATACGAGCTCTCTGCTTCTAGTATATTTCTTCCCTAAGCTCCCATTCCTCCACCACCTTGACAGCCCTGTCCTTCTCCCTAAGCAGATCGTCAGACAAACCATGCTCTCTGATTTCACTGGTGATCCCATTCAACACAATTTGAGCAACATTCTTAGCATCAAAAATATTCCTGAATCCTTGTCGGTTCCACTGTTTAAGCTGGTACTTAACAAATTCCAGCTGCTTGGCAAAAGAGTACATGGCAGTGCCAAAGGCCGGCCTCCCATTCCTCCACCACTCCACTACAAGAACTTGCAAAGTAGGATCCTGAAGCCACATAAGTTGGAATTTGAAAGAAGGTGAGCAAGCTACCCGAGTCGAAGAAGAAACTAGCTTGATGGGCTAGTGATCTGACCCTCTCCAGTCAAGAATCTTAGAACTTGTGGCCCACCCCCCACCAATCCAAAAACTAGAGACCAGAAAATGATCCAGCCTCTCTGCAATCCAATACTCTCCCATCCTCCTATTGTTCCAAGTGAACAACCCATTGCCAGGCTTAATGTCAACAAGCTGCAACAAAGATATACTATCCTGAAAAAGGAAAGAGGAAGGCTCCAACTGCATAACCCCTCCCTTCTTCTCACTCAACTCAAGGATGGCATTGAAGTCTCCTGCCATAATCCAAGGATGAAAAGGGGCCAGCCTTTGCATACAAGAAATGTGAGACCATAAGTTTTGCTTACCTTGAAAATTAGTAGGGGCATAGATGTTGGAAAACAAAATGAATTCCCCAAACTCAAGACTAGATATAACTCCAGATAATGAAGATCTGGAGGCAACCCACCAGACAGGGCAAAATATTAAAGGGTTCCAAAGGCAGGCCACCCCTCCAGAGGAACCAGTTGCCCCAACACACTGACACTCGCCTCTCCCCCACAGCTTTGGCACCAGACCCATCATACTCTCCATTGAAAGTTTAGTTTCTTGCAAGAATAGGACATTAGGTGAATGATTCCTAATCAAATCCCAAACAACTTTTTGTCTAGGGCCACTGTTTAAGCCCCTCACATTCCATGAAAGCACAATCATTTTGGAGGATTGGAAAAATGAGAATCCAAAGTCTTTACTAACCCTGACTCAACCAAATTCTCCCCCATCAATTTGATCTTGTCCATATCCTTGCTTCTGCCAACCTTTGAACTCTTCTCTGAAGCACTTTTCTTAATATCTTTCTGATGTAGACCCAGGTGAGCGGAGGACTTATTACTTTTAACTCCAACCGGTTCCAATTTCAAACCTATCAGAGAACCCACCCCCTCAACCAAATTCACCTCAAAACCAGGAGTGAGTCCTAGTTGGACCCCTACTGGTTGATCCATCTCCATCTGCTAGCATCCAACCACTAGCAGGGCCTGGGTAGAGTCCTCAATTACTCTTTCCGGAGCCCCCCCTGATGCACCTTGATCCAAAGGGGTAAACCCCGAATTTACTTCCTGATGGCTAAGGTCATCCAAGACCTCAAATCTATTGAAGGAATCCTCCTCTTGTTTCTCCTGTAAGGGTCTCTTTTGTCCTCGAGTCTTGTTCTTCGTCTTAACTGAGACAAAACCATCAACACCCTCAACCTCGACCAACATGGCAACTTTCCCTTTCTCAACCCTATCTAGGCTCGGGTCCAATTGTTGAGGTTGACGCACCATCGGTTTATATCTAGGGCACTTACACTGTAAATGACCATACTCATGACATAAACGACATCGAAATGGTAAAGTCTCATCATCTAACCGTTGAACCCAAGAATGAGACCCTGCACACATATCTATAGCATTTGGCAAAGGTTTACTAAGATCAATTTCAACACAGATACGCGCAAAGGTCATTACCTTTCTCCCTAAGGTTTGCATTGAAAATCCCACTGGCCTCCCAAGCAGAGCAGCAAGCATCCGTAGCACATCCTCCTGACAACATTTCACAGGAAGATGTGGTAACCGAACCCACACTGGGACCCTATTTGGGAGCTTCTCTGAAGGATTAAACCCTGCATGCCAAGGCTTGATGAACAATCCCATCTGGTTGTAAAAATACGAGCCTCCTTCAAAGACCCTATTGTGATCCTCCATGCAATTGAAAGTAACCATGAAGTAGTTATTTGCCAATAGCATAATCTCCATTTCCCCTTCCAGTGCCCAAGTCCTCTATGCCCAGTTTTCCAAAAACTGCAAGGAAACCCTCATTCCCAAAAACTTGTAGTATAGCGAGTGTTTTAAAAAATATTCAATGTCTTCAGTTATCACCTCAGGAGGGATAACCAGCTTCAGCCTCTCACTGCATCTCTCCAGACAACCATTAATCTTCATAATGCAGGAGCTGCCATCACTCCCAAACCCTGAATCGGATGAGAAAAGATTATTGTTAAAAGTCTTCATATTTTGAAGTGGGGGTTTTGAGCCCACCGCATCACGAAAATCCATGGCTGGAGCAACCTACGAGGCCTCACCACCAAAACTCGACATCAGAGCATAAAAAAATAAAACAAGAGTGCCAAAAATCCACACCCCAAAGGGGAACTCGAGGAGGCTCGGCACCCAAGGCACCACTCCTCCCAAGTACCACCAAAGAAAGGGGCCAGCCAATACCCCAGGCTCACGGGAGACCCTCGGGCCACAGCTAGCTGGAGCCCCACCCCCACACAGCCTAAGCTCCACCCCTGTGCAACCAAAGCTCCACCCCTGCGCAACCTTAGTCCCACCCAACGACCCCCACAACACCCCCCACACCCGCTGCCGATCCCAGCCCAACCCTGCAACCATGACACACCCCCGACACCCTACACTTCCCTCCCCCTCCGTACCTACAATCGCCGCCACCCACGAGCTAGGGCCACGAAACCCTAGCTCAACCACCCGCGAAACCCCGCATGCACGACATGATCCTACAAAAAAATCTCATTTTAATATTAATATTTAAATATATTGTATAATATTAATTATAATAACAAAATACTTTGTAAACCTTTTTGATATTAGTATAATTTTTTTGTAGCTCTGTTGTGCATTACCTAGCAAAAAAAAATATAATAACAAAATAAATTTTAAATATTCACAATTAAATAATACTCTGCATATAATACATATTAAGTGGGGGTATTAAGTGTGGATCGTATTGTATATAATACATATTAAGTGGTTACAACATGAAAAAATAATATGTTATATTGGCATCAAAGTATTACCAAGCATGCGAGGAAAGTAAAATATATTTATTAGCATCAAACATAATTAAAAGAGGGGCCTACGTGAAACAACACACACTAGTCAATGCTTAGTGTGTGCTATTTAAGCCCAAACAAATTTATTCACTTGATAATTTCATCTAACAAAACCTCCTCCCATAGGTACAAGAGATGCATTCATATAAATGCTAGATTTAATAATGACATGAATCATTTTGATAAATATAAATAAACTATATGTAAATTAATGATCAAGGAATGTAGGACCAAAGGAAAGAAAACATCGGAAGCACACAGTGTCTAATTTTAGAAGGACGATGAAACTATAGAATTTATTCCATTGATATTACTCTAAAGTTATTTTAAATTCCATAGAGTTTACCATACTAGAGAGCTTATGAAAACTATTTAAGAAGATTAAGTGTTCAATAATTCACTAATGACTCATTCCCTCCTTTTAATTGTTTCAAAGGAAACACTTTTAGCTCTCTATTTGACATTCATATTTGTTTATTAATGCTTTAACTTCACTCCACCATAATTTTAAATGCTCGACATTCTTTTAAAGCAAGGTTAGTTATAAATGTAGTAACTAGCTCACAATAAAGCAATTCATTGTCTTTCAAATGAATGGTATCTGTAGTTACATAAATCTGTCCAATTTAATTAAATGAATATTTGCTATTTATTTGATTAAAAATCCACTATCCATCAGTTAATTAAATTAATATTGAATTAATTCATCTTCAAACATTCTCCTATTAATTAAATAAATTATTCAATTTATTTTAATTAATTCATTAAACCAAATTCACAATCAATTAAATGAATAAATCCTATTTATTTAATTTAATCCCCTTTTTTCTTTTAAATAAATTAAATAAAACATTTATTTAAATCATAAAATCCCCCCACTCGCATTCTCCTAAAAATGCAAGTTGCAACCACAAGTTGAAATAAATGAATTTTATTTTAATAAAATCCTATTTTCCCTCACCCACCAAACCCACTTGCAATCCTAACCCCCTTCTAGATTCTTCTAAACCCTTCCTAATTAACCTAATCCATCCCCTAATTATTGTCACATTCCTAAGCAACTTGGAGTCACTTCAAAGTCTTTGAAAAACATTAAATGCTTTGTGTGTTCAACAAATTAACCTCTAAAGTCTTCCAAACCACTTATGGCTCTTACATGACCATTTATGGTTAACCCCCAACTCAACCCTCACGTGACTCATGTGTCTTCTCAAGCATTTATTGCTTTGACCATGGTTATCCCTTTAACCTTTACACAAGAGTTTATCCATTGGATAAAAGCTTTATTCTTTGAATAAAGAATTTATTCACTCAACCCAACCTTGACCTTAACTCCCAAGTTAACTCTCAGGTCATATCAAGCATTTAATGCTTACTCCCTCTCCTCTCAACCCCTCTCATGTTGACACTTGTCATCCTGGGTTTGGTTTGAAAGCCCTCACATGGATTTAATATCATTCAATCCTAACCCTTGTTGAGATTACTCAATCTCAACCATCCATTGCTCCATTTTTCCTATAAATAGAGCTCATTTCTTCATAATCCAGATCCTGAAAACTTGTATGCATCTAAGTTATAGAGAATTTTAGAGAGCATTTTAGCATAATCAATCATATTCACTCTTTTGGCTTAAAATCAACACTGGCTAATTAGATAATCTCTCATTTTTAGCTTTTGTTCACACTTGCATAACATTTTAGATTAATCATCTTTTTATCTTGAACCTCCATAAGGCATCCATAGTGCAAAAAGCTACTGAGAGCTACACTAATTTGGAACTTGGAGAGGAGAGGAACAAGGGAGGAGGAGCTACAAACATGGTAGAAGACATTTGGAGATGTCTTCTTGCATTTATATTCATAGTTAAATGTTTTACTTTGTTTTTAGTGTCTCTCTTGGTATGCCTGCTTCGACTAATTTTTGGTTGATAAACACTAACTCTTCTTTGTTTCTTGTGTTTTTGTGTGTTGTACGACCATAGGTTTTTAGTCTAACACTGTCCATTTTGCAGAGCATCAGTATCATTAAAATCTATAACCTAATAACTCATTCAAATCTCAAATTTAAGAGATGTAGTGAATAACATGCCAATAGAAGGAACTCTCTCTTAACATGAAATGTAAAATCTTACAAAACTTGTTCTAAAATGTTTATTCATACAAATATTTTTGTTCAAGATAAGAAGATCAAAGTAACTTGTAGATTGGCGATCCAAATAGAAATATGCAAATGGAGTTTTAGGACTTACTTTTCTACTTCACAATGAAATTCACAACCTAAACATTATAAAATCATTCTCAAGTTTCCATCTCAAAATAATCATATGACCCTCAATAGATGTTTGGAAATAGAATAAGGACAAAAAATATATTTTTCTTTCCACCCTACCATAATGCCCTCAAGAAGCCTCATGGACTCTAGCCATAACCCTGAACTCAAGGAAATACTACTCCACAATCTTAGCTTAGAAAGGATGTAGCCTACTCAAGGAAAACAATTTACTCAAATGTTTCACAAAAGAACTACACTCAAGAATTTTCCTTTCCAAACTCATTTTCCCTACTTCTCTTCCAAATAATAAAAATAACTCACATAACACATTCTCCAGGGAGTAAGAAAAAGACGCATAACATGACTACAATTTTCCTATCACATGCTTAACTTGACTACAATAAAAAAAGACGGAGAACCTATCTCTCAAAAAACTATTCATTTTGATTACCATATCCATATGCAAGGGATTTTTACTCCTTGTAACTCTCTCCTCTCCTCTCAAACTCAAAAAAGGAATTCTTCAAAGGGAGAAGTGGGTAACACCCAATTCCTCATTTTCAAACAAGATAAAAGGAATCTTCAACTTAAAATCCTTGGATGGGGAGGTGGCACTTGTCACCTTATCATCCACTTGTCCATGAGGGTCTTTTTCTCATTAAAGAGGGGGGCACGCACTTGGACACACCATCCCCAAAGTATCCAATCATAAATGGGTTATGGGGATGGGGTTGGTACCTTCAATCCATCTATCACTACCCAATATCCAAACTCGTCAATTTCATTAATGAGGTATTTTGGAGGCTTAAATCATGCCATCAAGACATTATTATATGCCTAATAGGTCCCTACATCAAAGATATATACCCTAGGGGTCTATTTTTGCATTTAAAACAAAAACGTTAATCAAACATCACTCCTTAAGGACCCATTCAAAGTTCAATTCAAATTTTAAACCTAAGTATGTGTTTCCAAATCCTAACCCCACTTTTTAAAAAATAAATAAAGGAGGGGTTAAAATTTATTCCAAATCCTAACCCCACTTACACATGACATGAATCACAATTAAATTCCAACACAAACCACAATTATATTATCCCTCTTAATATTAACCGTGACAACCCTAGTCACCAAAAGAAATAAATTTGTCACTTCCTAAGTCAAGAATGGTTAAACTCATATCTTCGTGAAGATATCTTTCAATTTTCTCTAAATGGTTCTCCCTTCTACTAGCATCGTTACTTTCATGCACATTACCAACATTATCATAAATAACAATAGTATATCATATTAATTATTAGCTGAATATCCTTAACTTTAACCGCACAACAATATATTTTTAATTTTTAATTCATATTCTATAAATTATGATAGCATAACACCTTCATGGTAGTGACAAACAAATATAATGCCAAAATGAAATACAAAAGTATGTCCACACAATCACCTCCTTTATCGCCCACAAACTATCGAACCATCTATAAAGGAAAAACATATAACAATTTGATCGTGTCTATCCAGCCAACAGAATAATTCTTTTCTTTAATAGTCAAACACTTTTAACACTAATAAAATGACCATCCTATCAGCTAAATAACCATTTCGCAACAATTCAATATTGTATCAATCACATGCGAGCTAGGGTCTTACACAATCTATTCATAGTAACTAGAAAGTGGAACTAATAATACCATCGCTCAAAGGCTTATCTCGAGCTCGAGATAAGATTTTCATGTGAGGTGAGTGCTCAGAAAAAATACTCAGGTGCTCAAGAAATTTCTTCACGCATGACAAATACTAAATCCCCACCCATACAAAAATGAATTGGGGTATCCATCCTTGAGAAGAAAAACAAACAAAGCTCACCATCACTGTCCACCAAAACAAACAGACCTATGGCATTATGAATGACTAAGTCTAGTGAATGCTACCTTGGCTGAGTGACAGAAGGCAAAACGATATGAGGCATATTTATACTAACATATCCAATAAGGAACATTAATCACACCAAGCCCAGTCCTGAATAATTGTAGTCAAATAACTCAGTGGTTTCACATGGGCAACATCCATCATCACAACCCCAAAAGAGAAACAATGTCTGGTGATAGAAAAAAAATTGTCACCCTTACTTGACGTCATGAGCCAAGTCGACTTTTATGTTGGAAAGAACATCACTCTCAGTGTTTCCTTCCCTATAAATGTGGGAGGCCTAGAGTATTCACACAATCTAAAATAAATTTGTTTTGTTTAGGGGTGAGGGATAAATAGTCGTGTGAAGGCTAACTTCGTCAACATGTAATTGTTACAAAAAATATTGTGGGACTTCTATTTTTAGAAACATACAATAGACTCTTATCTACCTACAACTAAGGTTTTGAAGTGTGATTCATTGCGTAGTTTCTAATTTCTCGCGTGTTGTTTACACAACACATTCATTGTGAGAAGTGAATCTCCTTCAATCCAATGCCTCTTGATTGCTAGTTTTAACCCTTCCTCAAGATAACATTTGACTGCTTAGCATTTCTAAGTTCATTGTTCATCATTGGTGGCAAAGGGAAGCAAACTTCTTTAATAACATTGTCATTATGATCTCTAAAAATGTAACATGTTCTTAAGACTCTGGGATTCTTTGGGGAAGCCCCATCAGAGTTTAATTTTATCTAACCTTCCTTTAGAGGGTGCCAATTAACAATAATAGCCCTTTGAGAGGCAAAGGACTTAAATCCTAACGCCCCATGAATGGGGATTTACAATTAAAATTATTAAAATGAATATTAAATTATTGGTTTATTGATTATTTATTATATATTATTTATACTAGTATTATATGTAATATTAAATTATATAATATTTCAACAATGTGTTATTATATTAAATACTATAAATAAATCAATATTAAATTTTTTTTTATAATTATTTATTAATTTATGATGAAAATTATAACATTATTATTAATTTATTAATTATATGATACATATATGTATATGTACATACACACACACACACACATATATATATATATATATGTGTGTGTGTGTGTGTGTGTGTGTGTGTGTGTGTATTGATTGATAAATAAAAGATTAGGGGTCTACACCCTTTCTATTGGAATGATACAAAAATTACAATTGAGTTCTAGTTGCAAATAGCAAAAAAATATCCAAACCCATGCATTTCACAAATTTCTCCAAATTTTCTCCTTTATTATACAAAAAGTTTACAACTATATTTGATAATAATTTAAATTGATATATCTAAACTTTTCCTACCAACCTTAACACATTAGTGATTTTGTTTCAACTTGCTCCTAGCATGGTCATGGCAAAAAAACTTGAGCCACCCTCCTCCTCCTTCACTTCTATTGTCTTTGGTTATTCCATCATATCTTTAACAAATTCCCATCTTGCAAGTGCATGCTCCATGCATTGGTCCTCATTAAAGTTCATCCCCCATATTATAAATGGTTGTAGGGAAGGATTCCAGCACCCATCTCTCGAAAAAAAACTTTATCTTGCTTTTCCATTGCAATAAAGGCCTCCATTTTGTCCCTTCCTTTCTCCTTGATGAATTCTATCATCATCCACCAAGCTTCTTCCTTTGAGCCCAATTCCAAAAGCCATGCTAGAAAAAATGATGTAATGTTTACATTTGTCTTGTATTTTTAGTCTAGGTTCAAGTAGACATCTCCTAGTAGCATCTTAATGGCTCACAACATCATCAAATCATTCCTTTTAAAAATATTATTCAACCTCTTGACAGTCGCTCTCATTCAAAATGCAATATGCTTGTCTTTTTCTATTAGATTGAAATTGGCCTCCATGTTTTGTGCACTTCTCCAACTAATCCTTCCCATTTAAAAACATTTGCCACCATCTTTTGCCACTTAGCCAACTCAACCAACATCCTTTGAGATTTATGGTCTTTACAAACTATAGTAGGAATAATTGTAATATGCTTCTTCAGCTCCAACTCATTAATAAATATATATTTTTAATTGTCACAAATATTCAAAGATCATCTCAATTGCGTCAGGTGCATATAGCACTACCCACCTAGCTAATCAATCTACAATATCATTCCCTTCCCTTTACATATGGGAAATTTGAAAATATTTAAAATTTCCCAATAGTTTTTTGAATGAGATTTAAATATTTATTCAACTTCCAATTTGACATTTTATAAGTTTTATTTGTGCTTATAATTATTTGTGAATCTCCTTCCAAATGTAGTTTTTTCAGCCCCACTTTGCTTGCAACTTTCAAGGTAAGTAATGCCATTGCATTTCAGCTTCATTATTTTTTTGATCCATCCTACCCCCTGGGCTCTCCATCTAATCCCCTTTCTATCATTTTGTATTGGATTAACCGAACCACACCCACTAATGGGTTAGTAATCGTATATGTTATCATTATATATTATATTATATAAAATATTGTTATATATTTAATATTAATTATTATTTTATATTTAATAATATAATTTTATTTTATTTTTGTTCGGTAATGGGCACTTTTTAAGGTGTCGAACACTATTGTTGTTCAAATCCGTGAGCACACCAACCCAAGGAAAATACCAATCCTGCAAGAATAGCAAGTGTTTTAACCACTGAACTACATGGGTCACCCCATATTTAATACTATAAATTAATATGTATGAAATTATTAATTAAATTTGAAATTATATTTTTATAATATTTATTAATCTATGATGAAAAATATGATTGTTTGCTTAATATATGTTTATATTTATTATAATATATACTAATAATGATGTACAATTTAAATTATATCAAATATATACAATTTAATAAACATTTATTATTATATCATGTATAATTTAGTTTGTACTATATAAAATATATATAGTATATATTAATTCTTTGTGACAATTGCTATTTTAATCAGAGATAAAAAAAAATGCATCTTAACTTTAAGGAAGACTTTATTTTTTTGCATAAAGATTTCCAACATTTGATTTGTTAGCAAATACATAAATTAAGCGTGGTATCTCATATTAGTTTTGTGATGCTAAAAATGTTGTTAGTATAAGAGGCATACACATATAATGAGACAATAAAAGCATAATTGAAAAGCTTAATTGAAAACTAGATCTAGATTAGAAATGCAAACCACAAGCCTTCCTTGAAATGTCCCATTTTCCTCTATTCTTGAGCACCTTGAAGGTGTTGGATTGATGGGCTCTCAGCGGATCGATGACCTCCAAAATGACAACTCAAGAGTTGAGTAGCTATTTGATCATGATTGAATATGGAGATGATATGAAATGCATGATTTGAGAACCTAGATTAACATGCTATGATCAATCCAAAATCTAATTACGAGATAATTGAAATGCAAATTGCCTATAGTAATGATGCCTAAATTGATATGAGATGGGATCCGTATTGCTCCAAAATGGGGGATATTTATAAGAATTCCAAGGCCAAAGTTGAGGTGGCAGGAATCGACGGTCCAGATTTGATCTTAAGATATCAAGGGACAAGATTGAGGAAGTTGGAGAAGAGTTTGAAGGAAGGGACACTTGTCATCTCTGTGGTGACAAGTGTCAAGGGGCCTTTCTCATGAGAGGGCAAGTGTCCAAGGGAGGAGACATGTGGCAAAAGTTCCATGTGTCTCAAGGAGAGAATATCCACACCATAGAAGGTTAGGATAAGGAGGTTAGAATGTGCAAGATAGGATAGGGTTAGTTAGACCCAAGATTGGATTGAATGGGTTAAGTTAGGGGATGGTTAGGTTGGGTGGTTAAAGTTAGGAGCCATGTGCTCATTTGAATTTAAAAATTCAAATAATTGGAAAATGGTAATTAATCTCAACAAACTTGAGTTTGTTAATCTTAATTAGGGATTAGAAGAATTGATTAATATGGGGAGACATTAATTAATTTAGAATTAATTAATCAAAGGGGGATATGAGATGAACTATATAAATAAATCATTTAGATTTATTTACTAGTAGATGAATAGAGAAATTAATTAAATTGCTTGTGAATTCAAGTAATTGGGAAGGGAAATTAATCAAATAACTGCGTATTTAATTAACCATCTTCAGACCATTTTTAGGTGTATACATTTTGCCCCTCTTTGAAGCGATGTGTGACGACGCGTTGGTTCAAAGAAAACTTGATTGATGATGTTGTTGATATTGATTTTGATAGGATATAGATTCGATCTTGATTTGATGCGGATTTGGTTTCGATATGATACTGATTTGATTTGGAGATGATAAATCTCGATATGATGTCAATTCGATTTTTGGAGATGGTAAATCTCGATATGATGCTGAATCGATTTTTGGAGATGATAAATCTCAATATGATGCCCCAGATGCTAATTGATAGATATCGATGTGAGGATGCCCCCTCGAGAGATGAATCGGATAATTTTCAAATGATTTTGAATTTTTCACGATTTTTTTTTTTTTTGAAATTTTTCCGATTTGTAGATTTTAATGATTTTTTTATTTTTAGAGTATCCGATTCATTTCTCGATAAGAAATTTGAAAATATTGTCCTATCAGGTTGATTAGTTGATTAGATGATTAACAATAAGTGGAATAAAAATCCCACTTAAATGCCCCATTATGAGTTTAAATAGGTGAATTCCTTTTACCACTCCTCATTTGTGCACTGCAGTTGTTGGAGAAAAATTGCTCTGGAGGAAGGAAATGGCGATCCCGTACCACCAGCATAGGTTCGAGTGAGTTTGGTGATATGAGCGTCCTTCAGCATATGGTCCACTGGTACGTACTTCGAAAAAACCCAGCATTGTTAAGAAAATTGCATTTTTGAGATGGGTTTTTTGATTTCCGAAATGGGTTTTTCAAATTTTTTTGCTTTTTCACTGTTTTTGGATTTTTCAAACATAAAACTTCTTCAAATGCATGCTATTGATGGGTTCCTCGAGCTGATCTCCATCTTGTGTTGATAGCTGATATGCCCCTGACCCAAATACTGCTGTGACCACAAATGGACCTAACCAGTTTGGTTCAAATTTTCCCTTCTTTTCTCGATCTGACTAATTTCGTGGATTTTCCTTTAGTACTAGTTCTCCCACTTGAAAGATTTGTAGTTTGACTTTGTGATTATAACTTCGGCACATTATTTGCTGATATACCTTTAGATGATCAAAGGCATTTTGTCTTCTTTCATGGATCAGTTCTAACTCTTGCAATCTAGATACTTGTTGTTCTTCATCTGGGATAAGTCCTTTTAGTGATACACGTAGAGAGGGTATCTCTACTTTGATTGGCAATATGGCTTCTGATCCATATACAAGAGAGAAAGGTGTGGCACCTATTGGTGTGCGGATACTGGTGCGGTAGGCCCAAAGAGCAGGGTTTAGTTGAATATGCCAATCTTTCCCAGCATCGTTCATTGTCTTTTTGAGGATTTTTAGAATAGTTTTATTAGATGCTTTCGCCCACCCATTTCCCTGTGGATAATATGGTATGGAGAATCTGTGTTGGATTTTGAACTTCTCACATAGCTCTTGTACATCCTGATTCTTGAATGGTCACCCATTATCAGTGATAATGGTCATTGGTATTCCATAGCGACAGATGGTGTAATTCAAGATGAATGCAACAATTTGTTTTCCTGTGATATTTGTGAGAGGTACTGCCTCGATCTATTTTGTAAAATATTTTGTAGCTATAAGGATGAATTTGTGACCATTAGATGAAGAAGGATTTATCTTTCCTACTAGATCAAGACCCCATTGGCAGGAAGGCCAAGATGTTGCCGAAGCATGAAGTTCTTGTGCTGGTGCATGGATCAAGTTTCCATGGATCTGACATTGTTTGCACGTTCTAGCTATTTGAAAAAAAAATTTTGTTCCATAGTCGGCCAATAATAGCCCAAGAGTATGAGTTTTTTTGAAAGAGTAAGACCACTTGAATGAGTGCCACAAATGTCGTTATGGACTTCTTTTAAGGCCTTCTTAGATTCTTCTTGTTCGAGACATCTTAAAAGAGTACCATCTAGACCTTGTTTAAATAGGGTATCCGTGACAAGAGTATAATGGGAGGATTGGCGAATAAACTTTCTCTTTTGAATTTTTGATAAGTCAGGAGGTAATATGTTATCTTTCAAGTATGTGTAAGTTTGGCCATAGCGGGAGGAATCATGTCCAATAATTTGACAGATGGTTTGGGAATCAGGACAATTAAAGGCAGGATGAAACAACTCTTCAACTAGTAATTCATAACGCTCTTGATTTTCCTGTGTTTGTAATAGAGAAGCAAGTGTTGCCATGGCATCTGCTGCTTTGTTATCATTGCTTGGAATTTGTTCAAAAGTTATTTCAACAAAATATTTTTTGAAGTCATCCACCATCTTTTTGTAAGGCGTGCATTTTTCATCTTTTGTTTGATAGTCATCATTGATTTTATTGATGACGAGCTGAGAGTCTCCAAAGATATGAAGTTGTGTAATGTTCCATTCCACAACCATATTGATACATGTAACCAAAGCCTCATACTCTGCAATGTTGTTGGTGCATGGGAAGCTTAATTTGTATGCTTTCGGAATTGTATGACCTTGTGGTGTGATAAATAGTATGCTTGCTCTTGATCCATGATGTGTTTCATTATTGATGCTTTCTCCTGGACTGATATTCGGGTGATGTATTATAAGATCTGGATCCAACCCTAGAATGTATGCATATGACCATCTTTTGATTTGCCTCCTTTTGAAGAGTTCCAAGTATTTTTGCCTTTCTAGTTCCGATAGAGAAGTTGTTGGATGTAGATCAGTTGTGCCAATGATAACTGCCTCTAATGATTCCATCAAGATATATGACTTCTCTTGATAAAATTTAGATAAGGTGTCAAATCTCCCATCTTCCAGTGCCTCAAGGAGGTTTTCATTGTTAGACGTGTCCTTTATTTTTACTCTTTTTCAGTCTAATGTTGCCAAGAAATGGTTTTCAGCATTAGACTTGATATTGTTTTCTTTATTTTCACTTTTGCGACTAGGAGATTTGACACCCATTTGACTTGAAGATACATTTCTGAAATTTCTAGTGAGAGTTGTTGTAGGTTTGATTTCATTAAGATATAAAGATATGGCATGGTCATTAGGAAAGGTATCCATGGTGATATGTCCTTCATTTTCCCAGTCGATAGGTTCAAGATGAATTAAGGATAAAGGATCCTCATGCTGGATTATGTCAAAGATATTAGGGGTCATGATAGAGATTTCAAGGATTTCAGTATGTATTTCCATGTCTAGAACAATACTCTCGTCAGAATGAACTTGCGCAAGTAGCTCCTGATTGTCCTCGGTTAAGTCCATGTCAGCCACATGTGATTCTGATTCAAATAGGCTAGTTCCTAACATTTGTCCTGCATACGTGTGAACTATATTGACTTCTACATCTTCTTCTTCCCTTTCAACTTCAAGTTGCTCTTGTTTGTTGTTCCATGATAATGAATATTCTCCATTTCCTCGATCTCTTAGTTGTATTTGTTTTTCCATGTTTGACAAAATTGATGCAAATGATTGTTCTTTGGATTGTGTGTTGGAATATGTTACCTCTTTGTTATGTGAAACCATGACCTCTTGAGCTGATTTCAGATTATTACAACACTGCAATGGATTTGAGTCTGTTGATATTGTGATTTCTTGCCCATTGTAGGGAAATTTTAAGCACTGATGGCATGTTGATGGAATAGCTTGCATGTTTTGTATCCATGGTCTCCCCAAGAGTATGTTGTATGGCAGGTCCAAGTCTAGAACTTGGCATGTTGTCTCTTTTTGCAAAGGTCCCACGCTGATGGGTAACATAAAAATTCCTTTAGAGTAATGTTCTTCTTCACCGTATGCTTTATTTTTTATCTTTTTCAGGGGATCAACTGCATCTTTGAATAACCCAAAGCACGGACAAGACTCAAAGAGCTAATGTTTAAGCCAACTCCTCCATCTATCCGGACACGTTTAAGAAGCGTTCTATGAATGAAGACTTCAATTTGTAAGGAATCAATGCTTGGATGTGAAGGAGATGAGATTTGAATAAGATCCTCCGAAATAGGCTTGATGGGTATATTGTTTGGTAAGGATGCTATGGAAGGTTCTTGCAAGCTTTCAGGAGGTGTAGGAATAGATGCCCATGGAGGTCCCTAGGAGGAGGAAGAAGAAAAGAGTGGAGACTTATGAGATTTACATTTACAAAGTGCTCCAGGAGGTCAATGAGAGCTTCAAACCTCCGTGCATGGGCATTTCTAGGAAGGCCATGAACATCATGAACTCCTTCGCCTGTGACCTTTTCGAACAGTTGGCTCACAAGGTATCAATGCTCATAAAGTCCACCAAGACTAAAACTTTAACTTCTTGGCCGATTCAGAAGGCTGTCGACTTGGTTCTTCCTTATGAGCTTGGTGAAAGTGCACATAAAATGGGTAGAGCAGCCGTCATGAAGTTCGTCAACAGTAATAAGAAAACCCATAAGTTCTCACCTGCTTCACCTCTCTGGTTTAAATGACATTAATGATATTAGATTTCTACAATCTATGATGTTTTTGATTAAGAAAAAATAGGTTTTGAGGGGACTCGAAACCCCTTACATAAATTTTTTAAAGATAAAGCATTATAGAATCATAGATGATTTGTTGTTTTTGGTTTCAATTGTGTGAGAGTTTTCTGGTTGGCCGTAGATAAACTGGCTCCAAAAAGTCTCCAAAAAGTACAATTTCAGCATAACTTTCGTGTTAGTAAAAAATTATAGATCCTTGATTGTGATCAGTAGAACAAGTTGTAGCTATGATTTTTTTTTAAAATAACATGAACTTTTTGGAGCTAGTTTAGCCACGTCCTCTCTGGTTTTCTTCTAATACAACATCTTTTGACACCATAATATTACATGGAATTGGGAACCTTTTAGGTTTTTGTTAACTTACTTTTAATTGTAATGGTGTTTTAGGGTTTTTAAGAAGACATGATTTCAAGGGTTTGTTTTAGATGTATAGGCGTTTTGGTTCTTGGTTTTCATTTTCAAATTGATTGTCAATTTTAAAGCTTGTTATGTAGAATCCAGTTATTATTTTGATCGAAAGTTTGACATTTGTTAGTATTCATTTTTTATTGTAGAATATTTGAACTTAGTTCTATATAGATCGTGCCTACAACTTGAACTTTGTCAAAAAAGCAAATGTCTTTTGATGATTTGTTAGTATTCTTGCCATGATGTTTTAGGAATTTCACGATCCTAGAATATGTTTTAGTCATTTTGATATGATTTTGTGTATTGTGTGATTGCCTGAGAGTTGAATTTCAAGATTCGATTGTGTGTTTGATTGTATTTCAAAATCCTAGAATATGTTTTAGTCATTTCGATATGATTATGTGCATTGTGTGATTGCCCGAGGGTTGAATTTCAAGATTTGATTGTGTGTTTGATTTTTTTTTCCAGCATTTTGGATTCATGCTCCATGATATGAGATCAAGATGAGAACTCAAAAAGAGAATAATCAAATACATGGTCAAATTCAAAAACCATCTATTTAATTTATCATGAATTGTGAAAATTTTATGCACTTAATTACCTAAAATATCGAATTCATGGGGGTGTGCACAAAGATGGTGGTCAGAAAAGTGGACACCATCCAAAAAAAACTTGGAAAAACAGGCAGCGCGTACGCGGTTTTAAAATTTAAAATTCCCGCGTACGCGCTTAGGTTTGTTCTTTTGGAACCTAGAAAAGGTAGTGCGTACGCGCTGAGTTTAGGAAATTGAGCATGTACGCACTACGGCTAGGAAAATTAGCACGTATGTGCTGCTTATAGGAAAATGAGCGCTTACATGCTAATAATCCTAGTAAAACCGCGTACGCAGTGCCTAAAAAAAAAAGTTTAAAAAAAAAACTAGGTCCTCATTTACCCGAAAAGCGCATTTTTTAGTTTGTTTTTTTCCCATTTTCTAACCTAAACCACGAACGGGGTGCTAAATTCGTCCTCTAGGCTATGGATCAAGGTTATTTTTTGTTTATTTTTCTCTTTCTTTCTGGTTTATGCAATTTGTTTTACATTTTGAATTTAATTTCATTAATTTTGATTAGGTTTTTTCATTTTTTGTTTCAAAAACCAGATTCTTCTAATCCAGAACAAGAACAACCAAATGCACCTCCTGAAAACCCACAAGAACAACCAAATGCACCTCCTGAAAACACATAAGAACAACCCCCAATTCCTCCTTTTGACCACACAACCGAAACATAGGAAGAATTAATTAATCAGTTAGGGCAAAATACATCCAAAATCAATAGACTGATTATAAAATTGAAAACTTCTGAGCTTGACCATCATCAATCCCTCGCCACTAGCCTAGAAACATTAGCTAGTGGTGCCATAGTTGTTTCCACAAAAATTATCAAATGGGGAAGCTTTAGGGATAGGTGTTGTCAATTCTATGCCAATGGGCTATCATACGATGGAGTTAAAAACACAAATATTTCTAAACAACAAATATGTGCCCTTTTTGTTGACTCCAAAACTGGTCAGTCATTACCTCCTAATGCAAAGAGGTTTCCCATACATTGGTGTACCAATGTGCAGATGAAGAATCTTTTTTGGTAGAGGTGGTGGATGGTCTTTGACGATCCACCTTGTAATAATTATGAGGTGCCATTATATTTTTTGAGAAAAATATATTGTGAGTTTGTGCTCAATGTGCACCCAAATTATTTTGACATGAGAGAGTTTCATGGTAGAGGTGGTGGCTCTGCCCAAGATAGACCTGGAGCCCATAGGCGATTAGCCGCGAAGAGTCATCGCCCCCTAGCACCCAAACCCAAGGTGCATTAGGATGTCCCATTAGAGCTGAAAGAGTCGATGGAGCTACAGACTCTTCAGGCGGCCACAACATTGACTGGTGCCATCATCCATCATGGGACATCATTAGCACACCCTATTATATTGGATGATGAGCCGTTAGAGGGCAACAGAGAGCCCATCGAGCATATGTGTGTCAGTTGCTCGGGGATATGCTCGAGGATAGATGATGCAGCCGATGCAGATGGATACTCATATCATCTATGCATGATTTGCGGTTGTAGATGTCAGGCTCACACGGTTGAGGATGTCGCGCTGACAGATGAGTTGATGGACATGGTGTTTGCCCATGAGCCACAGACACAGGTGTGTTGATTTGAATTCATAACATTTTATTTATCAGTCACTTTAATTTTGTAATTACATAAATGAATTTTCATTTATACATCAATTTAAATTGAGACAAATAATATGCATTTCAGGATGTAGCAGTGGTATCCCATACACCTCCCCCAGTTACCACAGCTGCAACTTCGACGCCTGAGGTATAAATTTTGTAACATGTTAAAATAGAATAGTACACTTTGAATTCAAAAAAATACAAGATATACTAACTATCTTTAATGCTTAGTCCAATTTCTGGTTTGTAGGTGTTGACAGGGGACGAAATGTCCCAAATTGATGACATCACGCTGTCGGCAATCGATTTTGGCCTACAAGGCTATACGGTATCATATTTTGTACAACTCTTTTTATGTATTGTTTTGATGGAATATGCAAGTCATTTCATTTTAGATTTTTAAAATTATGTTTAATTTATTATCTGTACTAATATCTCATGTTAATTTTCTATTTTTAGGGCACCCCCTCCGCATCTAGGGCTTGTATGAAGAAAAAGAATATCTTGAAGACGCCAAAACGTGTGAAGAAGGTAATTGAACACATTTCTAGCTGTACAATTGTTTGAAAATGTTGAAATCAAGTATTAGTTGGGGTTTGTAGATTGATTAGTGTTTTTTGTCTATTTTACATGTACAGCGGCCATTGAGCTTTGTGGATATGTTGAATGCACCTGATTTGCCCGTGAACCAAGAGAGGGCAGAGGTATGTATCTCTATTTTATTTTCTTGATTTTATGATTATATGCACGCGTACATGTGAACTTGTGATATATTATAATCTTATATTTTTTCATACAGGAAATATCCATACCTATTTCATCAATGGCGAACCCTCCTCCTTGCACTGGAGAAGCATATTAGGATCCAGTACACTTTTGTTTGATATGTAAAATTAATTGGTTTCAACCTTCAATACTTATCATTATATTAATTGTATTTAATCTTTGTACATTTTTTGTATAGGTAATAGCGACCATTTCTACATCGATGGTGAGCCATCCTCAGTCCATTGGAGAAGCATCTGAGGCACAGGTACGTCATTTTTCTCTATATTATAGCTTTTAAGTGTTTTTGATATATTTATGTTAGTACATTGTATTAATTGTACATTTAATCTACAATAGACTTGTTCGCGGTACGACCATAACGTGGATCCATTTAAGTATGTCTTCAAGAAAACTCCTAAGAGTGACAAGGAGAGGAGAGCGAAGACATTAGCTCCTGGATCAGCCAATGAGGTAATCTACATTTCAATCGCAAAGGAATTAAAGTTAAATGACAGTTATGATGTTAATTGTTAACTATTTTCTACAAAAGAATTCTAACTTGGCTTTTGAATTGTGGTTTTGCAGCCATCTACAGAGCCGCGTACTGCGCCGAAGAGGCTTGATTTTGATGATCCACTAGAAGTTTAGGATCATATAGTGTTAGTTTTGGTCATAGAATGACCAATACATGTAGATATATTCTACATTTTTATTGTATATCGATTTGGACATGGCATATGCCACATTTTTGTAATACTTGTATTGACTTGGCAGACAGACTTGGCAGACATGCCTTTTTTTATATATATAAATATCAATATTCGATCCAATAAATGTGTAATGAGTTCATTATTTTGTATTCATTGTATTTTGTGGTTGTCCTTTTATAAATTTAAATGAATATTTGCATATGTAATCAACAATATGAATATAAACAACAAAAATATATGATATAAAGCATTGCAATCATGGAATATGATTTGATAAAATTTCTAAAATGTTGAATTAACCCTACAAAAATCCTTGTATTCAGTTCATTATTGTGTATTCATTGTATTTGGTGGCTGCCCTTTTATAAATTTAAATGAATATTTGCATATGTAATTAACAACATGAATATAAACAACAAAAATCGACAATATGAATTTAAACAAGATTTTGTTTGGTGCGAGAGCACCCTAATGCTGGCAATGGTCAAATTTTGTTCCTTGTGTGCATAAACCAACATCGCGAGCACGTTCGGGTGGGTAGGTTTACGCTAGGCATGCCCCTGTCGTGCATCCCAAAGCACCAGAACGTCGAGAGTCATACCCTACCTGTGAGATCTCTCAAGTGCCCTAAGTCCAAAAAATTGTCAAAATTTGACGGACTGTTTCTTCCAATCCACGACACATACAATCAATCTGTTTGATCCCGTGGGGTCATGTGAGGCTCCTCTACAATGGCCTATCTCAATTTTTGATGACTTGAAGCCATTTTCAATTAGTAGCATTTTTTCGCCTACTTAAAAAACCATCAGTTGCTTGCAAGGAAAAGTTGCAAGATTGGCTAGAATTGATTATGTTCCTCGTGTGCACAAACCAACATCGCGAGCGCATCTGGGTGGGCATGTTTATGCTAGGCATGCCCCTGTCATGCATCTCAAAGCACCAGAACGTCGAGAGTCATACCCTACCAATGAGATCTCTCAAGTGCCATGAGTCCAAAAAATGTCAAAATTTGACGGACTGTTTCTTCCAATCCACGACACATGCAGTCGATCTATTTGATCTTGTGGGATCATGTGAGGCTCCTCTACAATGGTCTATCTCGATTTTTGATGAATCAAAGCCATTTTCAATTAGTAGCATTTTTTCGCCTGCTCAAAAAACCGTTAGTTGCTTGCAAGGAAAAGTTGCAAGATTGGCTAGAATTGATTTTTTTCCTCGTGTGCACAAACCGACGTCACGAGCGCATCCAGGTGGGCATGTTTATGCTAGGCATTCCCCTTTCGTGCATCCCAAAGCACCAGAACGTCGAGAGTCATACCCTACCGACGCAATGTAGAAGTTGTTTGACAACTTTTTTGACAATTTTTGCTCAAATTGTATCTAGCCTCAAACTATCACCCCTATGACCCGATAATGACTCAAATAATTATCCATGATTATACAAGAATCAAGAATGCTCATGATTGACTAGGGACACATCACATATACTCCAAACATAGTCACAAAACATTGACACACAAAATAGTCACAAACCATTGTCACATATTATTCAAAAATTTGCCTCTAAATATGGTCAAAACAGCTCTTGGCTATTTGATTATACAAAAAATTGTCTTACAAATAATCTCATAGGCTTTTATACAAAATTTGGCATTATAATATATGTGATTCAGCTCATCGCCATTTTAATATACAAATCATCTCATGGGCTTTTATACAAAATTTGGCATTACAATATGTGCGATTCAGCTCATCGCCATTTTAATATACAAAATTATGCCCCTAAACATGTAAAAATCAGCTCATGGGCATTTATATATACAAAAAATGAATATAGAACAATTCGTCGATGATTTATACAAAATTCTCAAAATCATTTTACTCTGAACCGTAGAATCAATCAAGTGAACCTTCAAGAGTGGCTCTAACCCGTATTGTGTCAAGTATTGCCTCGTGGTCAGATTCACGAACTTTCCATAAAATCTTGTTATGAGGTCTACCACGATACTTCATCAAATGAATATTTGTTACAACAACAAGGTTAGAGAAATGAAGAATATGTCTGTGTGTTTCAAAGTCCTCAAACAACCAAACATCAGAATTCTTGATAGGGTATCTCAGAAGCCATGTTCCTGTCACGACAATAGACCCTATTGGGTACTCAATACCCTCTCCGTCAATGATTGTGGTTGTCAATTTTCTTTTAGGCTCAACACAATGACACAAATAGTAATCTGTTCCTTCTTCATTGTTCTCTTCTGCAACAACTGCATACACATGACCTGCATTTTATAAAGTGTTAATTAATACCAAAAATAAAGTATGATGTACAACAAAATGAACCAAAAAGAATACTAGCAAAAAAATTAACTCAAAAAATCACTTGAATCCAATAGGTCGGATACATGGTCAAAATCCACTGATGTCTCCATCTGGCTCAATTGTAGTGCTTTGGGAATTTGATATGAACCAATGGGAACCAACGGTCTACAAGACCATTTGTCAACCCACTCTTCTGATTCACATTCTTCCCACAAACAATACATGCATGAAGCGCAAAAACATACCATCTGTCTTGTATAAACTACCAATGAACTTGAATTTGAACTCATAAATGAGTGCATGTCACTCAATCCTGCAACTGTACAACAATCTAGATAGTTTTCAATGTTAGATTGAGTAATCAACCATAAATATCTACGAACCAATGATGTACCTAGATTACCTGGACCCATCATAGACTTACACCATCGCACAATTGTTTCTGCATCTACCAACTCAACACCACCTTCATACTTCAATTCTTCCCTGGCTAGGGCTCTTTTCACACATGCTCCTACACCATCATGCTCTCCCTTACCATGTCCAGCCTCAATGAAATTCCAAAAATGTTGTACACCACTTGTCACATGCATCCTTGTCAACCAATAAAACATCCTTGCATTCTTGAATTGTGTGGTGCAATTATCTGACCATATTAAGTGTTAGTTGTATCATATGTTCCTTTCCCTTAAACTATCATAGAAAACTTTAAAGCATCCTTGTACAAACTCCAATGAATGAGTACGATCATCACTTATGTAGAAGTGATACTCTCTTACAACCTTTCTATCCTCCTTTGTGCTATCATCTACATGCATGAATGCTATGTGTACAAAAATAGAAACTTGTGTAGAGTGATAATACATGGATTGTACTTCATTTTGAGGTTGTAGTGTATAATTTTCATTGAAATCAACGATAGAGACAATGGTGCCAAGAGGAAATGTGTCCTTACACAACTTGAATTGCACATCTAACCATCGAGCTCTATGTGTATGCATTATGTACTCATAAACTAGTTTCTCTTGAAACATTTTCATAAATTGAGCTACACATATATAATTTTTCACTAGCTCACATCTCTTCAAATCTTTTCCATCTTTAACTCCATATGTGACTGTCTTGTATTTTCCAAAAGAAACTATTTTCGTACCAATTTCATGTGTGTTCTCTAAATGTATTCATAATAAATGCAACCATCATGTCTATTACATAACACACTTGAAATAAATTCTTTTGCTGACTTAGGAGGTGCATGTATATTACATTCCTGCAAAACATCATTAGTGTGCAAAGTAGAACAATTATGATGAAAAATATCATAATGCATGGAAAATTCAATATGCATCCTACAACAACACGTGGTGCGTACATGATTAATCTTAATATAAAAAGGTTTTGCCATTTCAAAAAATCTTTAAGAAATTTTTATTTGAGGAAACTTTTGAAGGAATCTTTCATAAAATTTAGTTTGAGTCATATCCAAATAGTGTTTCGCATGTGGCTCATGATTTTTAGACCCAATTCGCCTTCTAACAACATCTCTTTGGTTGGGCGATACTCTTGTGTTGTCATGCCAAAAATTTTCAATTAATGTTTTTAGTGCATCTACAACAACCTTGTCTTTGCATGGTAGTCTACCCAAGAATGCCCAAAGAGAATTATTGTTAGGTTCCTCTATTTGTTCTCACCTCTTTAATGCTTTACTTAATGTTGTTCTACTAACGTTCAATGACTAACTTGTTTTGCTTATCAAATGATTTTTTTTAATTTTCTTGCTCATTATGGTTAATGTAATGACACGTTGAGTAGCATTAGAATCTTTACTACGTGATTTTGAACCAATAGATTGATATGCATCAAATATATTTCTGACAATATTTCTTTCACTATTACTTTCAGATGATCTTAGGCCTAGAATTTTCATTGTCTCTCTAAAATTCAAATTTTTAATCATTTGAACAATTAATTGACATCTTGTGGTTTGATTTAAGTTTTTAAAATAGTTTTGCCATATTCTTTTAACCATTCTCCTACAAGTTCGTTCATTCATTTTATTGGGCATTGACTTTAATATATTCTCATCAATGTCAATTAGATACTTTGGTTTCCTACGAATGATTCTAAGAGGTGTTAACATCGGTGCATTATGTACATTCACTTCATCAAGTAGAGAAGGTGTAAAATGTTCATCATTTAATTGATTATTCAATGCGGTATCTTCTTCAATTGCATTAGGTTCAAATGGTAAATTATCAAATGTTTCTTCTTCAATTGCATTAGGTTCAAACGGTAAATTATTAAATGTTTCTTCTTCAATTGCATTAGGTGCATTATATTTGTTTGGTAAATCGAATTGAGATGTTGAGGTTGACATACCTTCTTCTCCCATTGTTCTTATGTCACGCAATTTCTTCATACGTTGCCTTTGTCTTTCCTTTTGAGCCTCTTGTTGTTCCATGGTTCCTTGCTTGTTCTTTCGCATGGTTGAGATCGTTTGACCTAAATAGAATCATATTACATATATATGTAAAGAAAAGTTCAAAAATAAATAAATAACCATAAGCATGCATCTTATCACTATTTTTTGGAATCAAACTATTAAACAATCACAATTTAATCATATGAAACCATGCAAAAACAAAAAACTAATAAAAACACCAATTCAATCATTTGAAATCATGCAAAAAACAAAAAATTAACTTACTTTTATGTATACAACAGCGATAGAAGTGTAGACATAGTTCAAGTGGGGCCTTCAACGACCTCAAAAACTTCTTTTGAGGCCATTGAGGCTCTTGGGCAACTAAAACTATGTCTCTAAACCGCGTACGCGCTACATTGATAACCG